>NC_047520.1:20990929-21074841 GCF_902827115.2 Pseudochaenichthys georgianus | reverse complement strand
AACAGCTCTTGCTAGCTACTAGCTTAATTCAGGAGTATTCAGGAATGACACACATTTACCAGATAATACGTTAATAAGCACCAGTAAGTAACACACTTTTAAACAGTAGGGCTGCCGTTGACTAATAGGAGTTTCTAGCTAAAGTTAGCATACTGCTGCTCTAACGTTGAGGTCCTTACAGTACTTAACCGGCAGTCCGAAATTCAAAAAATAGCGCGAAGCAGCCGGTAACTGCGGCGCTCTGCACGTAACTCTGAATTAAACAACAGTTTAAACAGTCTAACGATCACATATAATCTTCGGGTGGTATATCCTTACAATATTATAACAAGAAAAGCAGTTTTAACGACTTATTTTGGTACTTACAAGTTAAACCATGTGTGGAAGCCCTTCGCTTGCAAGAGCCGCCATGTTGGATGGATTTTTCTCGATTCGTCGCAACGTCATGACGTAATGACGTCAGACGCTGCGTGACTGTTCACTCACAAGTTCTCATTCAAATTTGAATATTCACTCATAAACTATGATTCACATAAAATTAAACAGCACTTTTCGTTAAGAGAACGTATAAATGTAATGTTCGGTTGACTTGATATTTGGTTTTGATTGCAGTACCCATAATACTTATCAGTTAGTAGTACTGTTGGGGTTTACAGTGTAGCTGCTCCAAGTATACACTCCTGTATAGTTGGAGCTCGAGCCATATACTCAGCTTCACATGTGGAAAGCGGGTTGCAACCTGATCTCACCAAAATGCGTGACTCCACCACGACTCCTTAACACCACAATGCGTGGTGGAGTCACGAACTTTGTTACATTTGCGTGTCGGCACCACGCAAACAACCCCAATGTAAAGTGAATGAGGCTCCTTTGTCGTGGTGCACACACGCATTTCTACAACGTCCTGCAGTGAGCTTTTATTCTATAAAACGTTTTTAAAATCTACTTTATAGCTTGTAGTAACTCACGGGAGGCTTCTTTTATTTTATTTGTATTCATAATAATTTTTATTTTTCGTCAGAATGTAAAAATTACATTAGTTACGAATTTGTGTTCTCAAAAAACCTGCATTGTGTGTACAACTGTGATTTTATTAAATTAGTTAGTTTTTAAGGAAGGCCAGAGCTTCAGCTGTGTCAAATAGATTGTTCCCTTTAGTTAACGTTATTTAAAAGATAATGATCATGTCCTCTGTATTGTATTACGAGCGTCCATTCCCATTGGATAACGGAGAATTTTACACCCGGAAGTAAGTAGCCTATTCTCCTTACTGTGGATTGATCTCAGTGATATCTGCTCTACTCATCGACTAAAAAACACCAAATTGTCCTTGTTAATTACACAACATTGATTGGTTTGAATTGTGTGCAATGCTTTTGTATTTTCCCCCTTCGATTCGGAGAAACAAATATTTTTTCGGAGTTTTAGGACGGCAGAAGACACTACACTACCCAGAATCCTCAGCTATCGTTTGGAACTAGACTATGTGCTTAGCTTGACAAACCCCGTGATCAGTCCTCAACCTCTGTGATTGGATGCGCGACGTTTACACAGAGCGTCAAAAAGGACTTTGAAATGGAATGAAACCCATCGACGGCACACTATTCAAAACAGGAATCGAACGTGTCCTACCCCCCCTCCCCCCCTTAGGTCACAGGCTCCTCCAACAGTGCTACGCAATAAAACAGATACACAGAAAAAATAGTGAAATAGTGCAATAAGAGTCTATATACAAGTGATTGGAATATGATATATTAGATAAATAATTTCTAAGTAGCAGCCAGATGAATGTTATTTCTAAGTTCAGGTGTTTAATAGTCTTCTGGCCTGTGGGATGAAGCTGTCTCTGTGTCTGGTGGTTTTAGTCCGGATGCTGCGGTACCGCCTGCCAGACTGCAGCAGACAGAACCGTTTTATTTTAGTTACTTTACAGATTTGGATTAATGATGTGAAATATAAACAACCCTTAAATCAGACTTTAGTTACACCTGAATGAAATTCAGTGAAGGTGATTGTCAAGTGCCAACAATCAGGCGAGATATTTGATAGTTGGTGCTTGAGAAGACTAAATATTTATCTGCAGATCCGTTTAAAGCATATGCATTACTCGTTATTCTCTAATAGTTCATTAAAGACTGTATATAATTGCTATTTTGCACATCCCTTTCAAGATTTCAAGATTTTCTAAGGTTTATTGACATATCATATACACAACAGTGTAGTTATGCAATGAATGACAAACTTGGGTCACAGGTTCATCAACAGTGCATTACAAGACATCTATCAATGTGTGTATACTTCCACCATTACACTGTCGTATTCTGCACATTTCTTTAAATAAAGCCTTATTAGTTAGCACATCCTCCTATCAGGCACTAAACTGTTTTACTCTAGATATCATTTGAGTATCTTCTTGATATTTTCTATTCTATATTTATATAATTGACCTTCTACTTTCCCACTATTTTGTATGTACTCTTAATATTGAATGTTTTCATAAAATATAACACATTCAAAAGTGCTTTACAAAAATGAAAGACATTAAGAAAAAGGCATTTTAAACAGTCATTAAAAGCAACACAATCTTCCTGCATTGCAATTACTCTAAACGTGTAATAACGTGCTTTAGGCCAGTAGGTGGTTTGGGTTAAAAGGCTGTCAAGTTTACAGTGTTAACACAATAAAATATACTGCTGTTTCCGGTTTAGTTTACGACGAATTATTATTTTGTTATTGTTTTGATATTTGTAACACAAAAGCGATGGAAAAAACCCACAGCAACCAAAAAAAAGATGGTCTTAACATGACCCAGTCGTCTAGTAGTTAATAAAAAACAATAATATCAAAACAAAATATTACTACTAACTTTATTGTGAAATTAAAACAGAACGGTAAAAAGAATAGTTTCCGGTCTATTATGATGCCCGATCTCTGGAGATAAATAAGAACTAAGACAGATGTGTAATATTTAATGCAGCCAAACCATTTATTACAATGCATCATGTGATGACTTTCAAAGAGTAAGCAAGCACTGCTGAATAAAGTATGATTTTCTCTTTTACGAAACGTTTTTTTTTTCATATGGAATGCAGTTGGAGGTCAACCAATCAAAGAGCTTGAGGGCTGATCACGGGGTTCATGGTGTAGTCCCAAACGATAGCTGAGGATTCTGGGTAGTGTAGTGTCTTCTGCCGTCCAAAAACTCCGAAAGAATATTTGTTTCTCCGAATCGAAGGGGGAAAATACAAAAGCATTGCACACAATTCAAACCAATCAATGTTTGTGTAATTAACAAGGACAATTTGGGTGTTTTTTAGTCGATGAGTAGTGCAGATATCACTGTAAAATCAATCGACAGTAAGGAGAATAGGCTGCTTACTTCGGGGTGTAAAATTCTCCGTTATCCAATGGGAATGGACGCTCGTAATACAAGACATGATCATTATCTTTTAAATACGTTAACTAAAGGGAACAATCTATTTGACACAGCTGAAGCTCTGGCCTTCCTTAAAAACTAACTAATTTAATAAAAATCACAGTTGTACACACAATGCACTGTTTTTTTGAGAACACAATTCGTAACTAATGTAATTTGTTACATCTGACGAAAAAATAAAAATAATTATGAATACAAATACAATAAAAAGAAGCCTCCCGAGAGTTACTACAGCTATAAAGTAGATTTTAAAAACGTTTTATAGAATAAAAGCTCACTGCGGGACGTTGTAGAAATGCGTGTGTACACCACGACAAAGGAGCCTCATTCACTTTACATTGGGGTTGGTTGCGTGGTGCCGGACACGCAAATGTAACAAAGTTCGTGACTCCACCACGCATTGTGGTGTTAAGGAGTTCGTGGTGGAGTCACGCATTCTGGTGAGATCAGGTTGGGAAAGCGCTACTGTAGGCGTGAGCTGTCCTTACTCATGCTCACACAATACCCTGTCGTAATTGCGTCTATCTGTTTTACCTGCCGCCCAATCAGCGTCCCTATACGCCTGTAGGCCTAGTTTCTCGCTGCTCTTTCTGAAACAAAGCGGCTTGTCTGCAGTACCCCTGAGATAACGCAACACGTGTTCTACTGTAACCCAATGCTCATCTGTCGGTTCAGCAACATATTGTGATAACTTGCTTACCACGAAACATAGGTCTGGACCAAGCGGCAAACTGTGGGGTAGAGCCGTGAAGCCAATACGGAAGTGCCACACACTGCAGTTCATATATTGGCCGATAGGCGATGGCTGCAGAAAGGAGCAATTTCCATAGACCCCCATGTTAAAATGCCCGACTTTACAGCAGAAAAAAACATGTTTCTCTCCCTGGCTCCATACATTTTATTATCGATATAGTTAGATTCCACCTTCATGATTATGGATCTGTGAGTGCATTGTTTTCTAACGCGACCCTTTTATTTATATTAGGTCTTAAAGTTTGGGCATAAATTAGGGCGTGGTCACATTGAGTGACGGCTCTGTCAAGTGCCTGCCGCTGTTAGCTTCTCGTCTCTCTGCTAGCTGCTCCGTGAAGCTAGCTACAGGGACTCTGCCTGCTCAGCTCATCCAGGAAACACAACTTGTAGCCGGCCGTGGTTGTTTGTAGGGATGCCAGCGATTATTCGAGGTCGGTCGAATAATCGATTATTATTCGCCAGGGCTGCCGAATAATCGATTTTGATCATGGTCAGTTTCTGGCAACCCTAGTTGTTTGTTCTTCATGCTTATATATCGGACTATTGTGACTCGCTCTGCGGTTAAAACAGACGGTGCATGAATGCGGTAAGTAAAATTCGAGTGCTTTATTTATGTGTTAATGATTTTAATCAGCTACGTAATGAATGGTAAGGCTTGGGTTAGCATGTAAGCTAGTGGTAGCTACATCGGTGCTAACGATTGTAATCGTACCCTCCAAGTTAAAATCATAGACTGTATATATAAAGGTTAAACGAAATAGACACGTGTTAAGCGGGATAATACTGTTGAACAAACGGCTTCTGTTTGAGGTTGATAAAATAAGGTTACATCTTTGTAACTTAGAGATATTTTATTATGTAGGAGGAACTGTATGCATCGCTAAGGTTACTTTAAATTGGCTATGCTCAAGTATGTAGACAAGTTAATGTCGAAGTAGTGTATGTGAAATCAACCTCACAATAAGATGTGTGTATATTACAATTATTAATGTCATATTTCAAGATGATTACTTAGATATTACAATATGGTTGGTTGAGCTGGAGTTCATTATCGAGCTTACACGTTAACGTCACAGTCATCTGAAGAACGAACCCAAACCTTGTTGTTTTTATTAATTGTATTACAAATTGATATAAAATAAACAGTAAGCATTGGTAACACAACTTCCAAAGTTACAGTAAAATAAAAAGGACCCTGACTCGGACAATACACAATCCAACATGTTCAACAGAAGAGAATCAGTTATATTGTTTGTACACATGGTACTTTACATATATATCTGTTTGTTTAAGGTGTCCAGGTGATGCAGACAGGCTGGACCAGAGAGTGAGAGACAGAACTGGACTCCTCACAGCAGTGAACTTCAGCTCAGGTACAAGACTCTTTTTTTCTTACTGTACAAAGAATCAAGAAAGATATTGGTTTAAATGAATGAAGTATTGACTTGAATACACTGATATACATTCCAATAAACAATACTAAATACTAGATCACCTACACATCAGTTAAGTTGAGGGGTTTTTCCATGCAAAAAGTCACATTTAGATATTTAGCAATATGACTTTGTCAGCTTTCTAATGTAATGTATTGAAGGCAAAGATTTATCTCTCAATATTGTCTGTAAAAAACGTGGTAAAAGTGATTCTTTCAGTGAGACAACAGAGCAAGCTTCTACAGTTGCACTACGTTTTGATAACAGTTAAATATTATTTTGATAATAACATATATTTCAATGTTGATGAACTTCATACTGTTCATTCATAATCTGATTGTCTTTGTAGCTCATTGTTTAAATAAAAAAAACATTACAATTACAAAATAATTATATCTACAGCCCCTAAACACACAAACACACTGCTTTCATAAATAACACACTTGTTCTGCAATAATATATTTTATGTTTCCTGTCATTTTTGTTAGGAAAGGACATGCCTGAAAGACACGACATGTTCTCCTTCTCTGAGGGTCAAGAAGAACATCCAAGAGGATCATTAAAAGCTGATGCTATGAGATGTTAAGACCAGTACAGGACATTCACTATAAACAACTTTTATTGTAAAAACAGCGGATCGAATGCAGCTATTTCCACATCTACACTCCATCAGCTGATTATTTCTATTTGCCTCACTTTATGAGCTTCACATCACTTGTGCCTTGTACCGCAGAGTTTGCAACGTCACAAATAAATGGGGCCAATCTTCAGTCAGATGGGAATGTGTAATCTAACATTTTCAGTAAGAATAATGGACAAAAGGAGTGCAAATACAAATACAATTTATTGAAATGTGAACCAAAAGTTAATCAAATGTTTTAAATAAAAAGCACATATGGACAGAAGGTGTAAACCTATTAAATGTATAAGTAAACACATTTAGTCAAATAACGTGACAGACTAGGCCTGTGCAGTTGGTATCAGCTGTGCCCAGCATGGGCTCCTCCATCAGGCCTGGTCCTCCTCGCAGAGGAAAGACCCTCAGTCCTCTCTACACCAACAGACAGGATGTCCATCACAGAGGTTTCTCCCTGAAGTCTCTGCAGCTCTCTGGACACCAGGCTGTCTCAATCCGTCCACACTGAATATGAGAGGGGGAAAATGAAAATAATAAATGCTTTAGACAATAAGAAACATAAAGTTGACTGTTGAGTTGCTCAGTTTTTTTAGATTGTCAATACTATTACTGTATAACTAATATCTCAGGTTAAGAGGCACATTCAAATAAAGATTGGTCTTTAAATACATTTTGTCTTTTGAATTGTTTGTCTAAAGTCAAGGATCTAGAACTGGTACTTATTTTTAATGATAGTCTGGTTATTATGCTGTTGGCCTCACAGGTAAGAGCACTAACTAGCTACCATCACATGTACCTTAGCTTGACTTAAATGTATTAAACGTATAGTTAAGTGATATCAAAATACAAATAACTAATGTCATGCAAACATATTAATATTTGCTTGATTCCAGAGTTGAATTTAGCACAATTGCATACAAACGTTAAGGGGTTTTAAGATTCTGAAGTATTATGCTAAATACTCAATAACTTAGATTATTATTTATAGTTTTGCTGAATAGTTTCATGGCCGCTTACCTTAGAAACGTAAAATGCGACGGCAGTGTGCAGATGGGGAGCATGTTAGCTTAGCTTGGTAGCTTCAGCTAGCTCTGGAACTTCCAGCTGGGTGGCAGCAGGTCCTGCCTCTTTGCCCTTATTTGGAGCAGGCTGGAGAAGGCGGGAGTTGAACTCTGACGTCACTGTTGAGCCGTTAGTGGCCGACTCCGCCTACTAAGGGCTTCACGGCAACTCTGCAGAATCCTATGGGTGACGTCACGGACCCTACGTCCATTTATATATACAGTCTATGGTCTGGACGTGTACAGGTAGTGAAATATAGTAGGCTGCCAACAGCCTCTCTGTATTTCTTCACATCACCATTTTAGGTGCATCTTCAGTGTAGTCTAACTTGTGGTCACGAGGTGTGTCCCTAACCCTACACTCCTGCATGTCAACACGTTCCAGTATCCTTTCCACGTATCTCTTTTGTGACACTTTCACACAGCCGTCAGACTGACTGAAATCCAAGCCCAGGAAATGATTTTATCTCCCAAAGCCTTCATTTTAAATGTTGTGGAAAGCATGTTTTTCACTTTCTCTAAAATCTTGGTGCTGCTGCTGCGATGATAAGATCATCGACCCAGATAGCAATTACTACGTTCCCCTCTTTGGACTCCTTGGAGTACACGCAGTGCAGCCGGGTTCTGTGTGACATTGTCCTCTGTTAAGCATTCATGCAACATCGTATTCCAATTTCGTCCCGACTGCTTCAGGCCGTAAATTGACTTCTCTAGCTTACACTCTAGCTTTCCTCCCTCCTTTACATAACCCTCAGGTTGTTCCATGTACATGTGGTGATCGATGGGAGCATGCAGGTAGGCCGTCTCTACATCCATCTGGTGTGTAATCAAACCCTCTTGTGCGGTCTTCTGCATTAATACACGTACACTTGTCAGGTTGGCTGAAGGTGAGAACGTCTCCCCGTAATCTATCCCCGCCCTCTGACTGTATCCTTTCGCTACCTGGCTTTGTACTGATAGAGATTTTAAGGGACAACTGGTCCGCTTTCCAAATCTCCGCGCGTCCCTAACAAGCTGGTTATCATACAGGAAGGAATCCAGAACATACAAGTATCCGTTAAAAACAATAATCTACTTTAATGGTAATATAACAAAGCAATACAATCAATACATTACCATACAAAGCCATATCATATCATATGCGTAATGTCAGGAGTATGCCTACTCCTGGCCCTTGTTCACGGGCTGCCACGACCTTCCGGTCCGGGCGGCGCGAGAAGAGAGCGAGAACAAAAAGATGCATGGCTCTCAAATACCAACAGAAACAGGAAGGGGTGGAGTTTACTCAGCCTCCACACACACACCCCCCCCCCCCCCCACATTCCAGAGATCTCAGATGCATCTTAAAGGATATTTAAGATAACACAAATATTTCATCTCTCATATCTCCAACTTCTGGTTACACAGAATACAAAGTAATTAAACCCACACATATACTATTCAAGATATGTAGACTTCCCTGAAACATGACATGCTAGAGATCTTAAGCAGAATATACTCTTCCCCCACCTAGCAGCACCCTGTCCTGCATACCTACACCTCCCCCACAGAGCAATAAAACCCTGTTTACTCCAACCAGCCCTTGTTTATAGCCATTTTAGTCCTCACATTTATGAAAGGATAAAACAGAGAAATCAATATAAAACACAAACACAGGTATTGTTTGAACAGTATTCACTTAACTGCTACTATTGATAATTACCAGAGAAACTCAAGGGACCTCTTTTAATATCTGGAAATTGCAACAAGACTTTCTGCCATTTCAAATGTAACACACTTCTTAAATATCAGATGCTGCAGTACTTGTCAAGTCCGTCAACGTCTCCCTTACCTGAATAGACCCTTTACCCCCCAGTCTTTTCCAGCCCTCTGGCAATTGTGTCAGGTAGTGTTAATTTCGTTGACTAAAACTATGACGAAATATGTTCGTCAACGACCTTTTTTTCCATGACGAAAACGAGACGATGACGAGACGGCACCGACGGCAGTAAACAATAACTGTAACGAAATCATCATGCAATATCGTTGACGAAAAGTGACGAGACGAAAATGTAGTTTACTAAATAAAAACTATGACAAAATCTCTCTTTACTTTCGTTGACGAAAAATGAGGAGACGAAATATTATCAAAGATAACGTTACATCTCTGATAGTCAGTTTTTCTCCCAGCAGTTCCATTTCCGGTGCTGCGGCAGAGCAGCAGCTGTTTCTGTGCTGCGCGCGGCGGATCATTTGAATTACACCGGGCAGCGGCACAATATGAACTGTCAGGAAGACTCGGGTCTAACTCATGGTCTAACTAACCTTATTTAACAGAAAATAAAATGGCAACAACAGGGCTTAGGAGCAGTGGTCGCACTCGCGTTAACCGAATACCCCCCCGTCAGCGCGAGTGAGTGATACATTGTGCACTCGACGGGTAATAATGGATTATGACGGAAATGTTACGATCCTGTCCGTCAAAATGACTGACAACGAAAAAGTCTAAAGCCACCACTGCTTGGGAGAAAGAAACTATGTGATATTTGGGCCCATTTTCGCTACAATGAGGCGGAGAAAAAAAGCAAATGCATTGTTTCATCAGAAGGGAAGCAATGTGGCCATAACACAGCTGGTAACAACATCACACACCTGACCAGATACTCTGCAAAGCTGCTTTCTTAATCATTCAACCTGTGTTTTTCATCAAATAAGGACAAGATAATCTTATTTATTTATATACTAAAATGACAAATTATTGGTTTTGGCTAGACTAGTTTGACTGAAATGTTCTATATAATCTGATGACTAAAAAAGACTCAACCATTTTCATTGACAAAAAGTAGACTAAAATAATTAGTTTTCTTTGACTAAAATAAGACTAAAATGCTCAGACTTTTAGTCGACTAAAACTTGACTAAATAAAAACAGGATGAAGGTGACTAAATATGACTAAAACTAAAAAGGAAATGTAACACAGGACTAAGACTAAAACTAAATAAAAAAATAGCTGACGAAATTAACACTAGTGTCAGGATAAAAGTCTGATCGTCTTCTAGAGACTTAATTTCCTCATCCATGGCTTGTCCCCAGGTTTCTGACTCGGTCGAGGTCATGGCCTCTTTAAAGGTCAGAGGTCACCGCAAACTGCTCTGTAACAATAATCTATACTAGTGAGTGTTTCATCCTCTTCATCACTATCTTCCTGAGTATAATCTCTCAAGTACTCTGGGGGTTTGCGCTCCCTACTGGGATACCTCCCACTGCCTGAGGCCCTAGGGTGCTGTTCGCCATCATCCTCTGGTGCTGACTGTGGAGCGTTAGCTTGTCCATCTTTGATCAGTACACTAGGCTGTGGGGCCTTTACTCCCTCTTCACAGTCTTCCTGCGAATCCTGTTCTAACCACTGTGTCTGAGTCTCTGCTTCTGCACCTTCTCTTTGTCGGGGTAGTAAACTAGATAGGCGGGCTTCCCTTGTCATGCCCTACAACACGTCCTTTCTCACACCTAGTGTCTCATATTCCCCTGTCCTGCTGGTACGCATAGCACACTGCTCCTAACGTATGCATCCTCGCTGAGTTACACTTTTTCTCATCTGTTTTACCACAAGTTCTTAAGGAAACTGACTCTGTTGGACTCGGTTCGAGTTTGACTTCTACCAGAAATAAAATGAAGTACTTACTGTGTACTTTTCCAGTACTCCTCTGTCAATGTCCCCTCCTGAGAACAAGAATGCATGTTTCTCTGCTATTTTGAATAAGCGTTAAAAAACCTTTCTTATGAGACTGATATTGTTGGACAGAGTATTTTGAGAGGATGGTAGACTTGATATCAGCAACACTTGCAGTCAGTCCTCCGGCAGCAGCATTTGACCCCAAGTCTATAGAGTCTGGCCTGGAGAGCTGGTCTGTCCTTCAGCACACTGACACGCTCAGTCACTCAGGCTGGCCTCTTATGAAGCTGCTGTCTTTGAATATATGATTATTTCTCTGCTCCAGTTCATTCCTCTCAGATTCTCCCATCAGTCCCAGTCATCGCATGTCAGTCAATAGAGCTTCGAAAAATGTGTCCAATTCAACTAAATGTGTTTTTGTGAGTGAAATCCAGAGCTAAATGATAGATGGTTTGATTGTGTAATTACAAGGTGAGAGAAAATAAATCCACATCCTCCTATGAAATGTATTTTATTTCCTTTTCCATGTTATACTTATACTGACTTGCATTAGAACATATGCATGTTGAACTACATGATAGCTTCCCCAGCCTCAAGGAAATACAATAAAATAAATGGATTCATAACTTTTTTTTAAATGATAACAATTTATACATTAATAATGTTGTGTGCAAACATTTCAAATGTAAAAATAAGTTCACTTTTGAAATTATTTCTCACAAAAACCTTTCTAAATTATAGTGAACTATTACAAAAGTTTTGGTCAATAGCCTATACGTTTTTCTGCCTAAAATAGTTGAAATTGAACGTAAACTGTATCAAACACCACATCCATGGCAATTAACCAAGTTTTGCCCGCTATTTAAATTGACTTTGGTTAGTTAAGGCGAGACACCCCAGGTGAATAGGGTAATTTTTTTAACTGAAAGGTATCAGCTAGAAATGTATCCAGTTAATTACCTACAATAAGGCAATTGTTTTTTGTATTACAAGTTTTCTGAAATAGCATTTTTAAGATATGCAAATTACCCATTATCTCATTAAATATGTACATTCTATATCTAAGGCTTTTCCAGAAGGGATTTTGGATATCTCTTTTTATCACTCCATAAATCAGGATTACATTTTTAACGCTTATTCAAAATAGCAGAGAAACATGCATTCTTGTTCTCAGGAGGGGACATTGACAGAGGAGTACTGGAAAAGTACACAGTAAGTACTTCATAGTACTTGTGGGGGTAGTTTCAGTAGTACTGAGTCCAACAGGATCAATCTCACGAAGAACTAATGACAAAAAAGAATTCCCTCATCAAACTCTCAGCAGGGGACTTTGAGTATTCCTCAAACAATACACAGTAAAAGTACTTCAATGTATTGTAAGTAGTAGGCTAACTAATACAGTCAAACCGTATCAATTTCATTAAGAACTAATGGTACAGTTATATTTCTATCACCAGTGGTGTAGTGGGCGTTGGACGCGGGGGTACGCCGTACCCCCACTTATTTGGAGCATGATCTTTTTTGTAATAGTCTAATACATATAAAATCATTGCCAGTCTTATCAGTTGCAAGTGTGTATTTGTTGTAATAATGACAAAAACATAATACATTTCACAGTAATTATAATAAAAAATAAAAACGATTTCCTTAAAGAATTATGATTAGTCATCACGCTCGTGACCCCGCGGCGAGCTGGGGGTGTGTCAGTGACACACCCATGGCCAGTTTACCGCCCGCCGATTTTGCGGCAGCTCTTTCCCTCAAGAACGCTAACGAAAAAGCTCTATAATGGCAGGCAAACATTTTTTACTTGACTTCTTTTCTAAAAAGAATATAATTCACAAGAAGAAAGAGTCTAGCAGCACCGAAGCTACAAGTGAAGCTGCTACTAGTACTACAGCACATCATCAGAAGAGCCGCCTAAAGACGTGGATAATGCTAGCTAACGTGCACGTTAGCTGCGCTAGCAACGTTCCCCTGGCTAGCTCAAGCAGGGCCGGCCCTCGGCATAGGCAGTATAGGCGAATGCTAAGGGCGCATCAACCCATAGGGGGCGCCAAAAATTGGGGAGAAAAAAAAGTTAGAAATTAAAAAAATATTTTTTTGAAAATTTCATAACAGCACAATTTCCCGATTTTGGATCAACAAAGTACATCTTATTATCTTATACTAACAGAACTACGCCTATATTGCGTACAGTTCCCATAAACTATGGCACACACCCCCCAAAAAATCAAGTTGAACTGCCCCAGCCCCAGTAAAAACCAGAGGTTTATGTGAAATTGTTCTTTTTTTTTTAAATAATGGTTTTAGTTTGCAATTATAGGTTTTCATTTTGTATTTGTGTTCATTTAAAATAAATCAAACTCCCAAAAAAACGTATGCAGCTTCTGTGTGCTTTTATTAACATTGAATTTATTGTGTAAGCGGCCGCGGGGGGGGAGAGCTTTAGAGAGCTCTCTCCTGAAAGACTGAGAGGCTCTGATAACCTCAGCTCAGTGAGGTAAAGGCACACCTTTATATGATTATTATAGTTATAAAAAAATAAGAGAATAAATGAAAAACAGGTATAAAATACTGACAGTACAAAAAAGTTGTTAATAAACAAGAATACAGTTTAAAAGGGGAGTGATTTGTAAAATATCCATAAAGAAAAAGAAAATCTGCTTCCAGTTCTGTTTCATCTGGGTGTGGAGATGTATCCATAGATCTCTTAATGTTGCTCTCAAAGTACACCAGATTGATGCTTTTAACTTCAATATTTAAAAAAAAAGTCTTCCCGGGGTAGCATGCCCCCGGACCCCCCTAGAGGAGGTGAGGTCCCCCCTTACTTGAATCATGTTCAAATGGATAGGATACTAAATACAGTTGCACGGATCTTGTGTTCATATCTTTCTGTTTTGGTGGTCATGCCACAACCGTGCATGCGCGAGTCATAGTGAGTGTGCATTTTGGGGAGGGGGGGGGGCGCCAGCTATAATCTTGCCTAGGGCAGCAAATTGGTTAGGGCCGGCCCTGAGCTCAAGCTCACCGTTCCCAGAGGTATGGACGGAGGAGATGTGGCGGAGGAAACAAGAGACATACCCGTGGATAGACTGCAAAGCTGGGAAACTGGGCTGCAAAGTTTGTTCATCCATATCTGATGTATCAGTCTTCAAAACGCAAGGTGTGTGTGTGTGTGTGTGTGTGTGTGTGTGTGTGTGTGTGTGTGTGTGTGTGTGTGTGTGTGTGTGTGTGTGTGAAAAAAGCAGCGCTGTCTGCTTATTTGCAATGTAGGCTAGGCCTAATCAGAATAATTTCCAGTCCAGATTCAATGTTTGCATTAGTAGGCTATATATATTTTTCGTTTTGTTTATTTAATAAGTTAATTTCAGGACAACTTTGGGAATTGTGTTTGTTTGTTATGAGTTTTAAATAGATTTTGAAAGTGGAGATAGAGAGAGAAAAGCAGCGCTGTCTGCTTAGTTGCAATACTATAGTTTATGCAATTTAGGCCTATACATTGTTTATGTAATTGATGTGCCAGTGTGTCCATGGTTTTGAGTCTGTGTCTGTTGAGCACAGCGTCGTCTGCTTTTTGCAGTACAGTAAGTAAAGTAGGACTAAGCATACCGGTAGTTTCTGTGGACCTGTCTGCCCGTTTTGTGAGTGCACTCCGCTCGTGCACTTGTTTGGCATTGTTTGGGATGACCTAATTTAAAATAGCGTCCCCCCAGTAAAAAAATCTCCACTACACCACTGTCTATCACTCATCAAAGACAGCAGAAAACATGCATTATGTACTAAGGAGGGGACTGACAGAGGATTACTCACAAAGTACACAGCAAAGTACTTCATTTTATTTCTGGTAGAAGTCAAACTAGAACCGAGTCCAACAGAGTCAGTTTCCTTAAGAACTTGTGGTAAAACATATTTGTATCACTCGTCAAATATAGCAGGAAAGATGAAGAGCAGCTGATTTGAAAAAGCAGACTCGAGAGGCGCGGAGTGGCCGCAGCGCAGAACCGCTGTATAGTTTAAATCTCCTAACAACGTTGTCCATTTTAGACACAGGCTTATTATATTTACAGCCTTAATAACATCCATGTTCTGGGCTCAAAGTGTGTCTTGGCCGTTTTCGTCCTGATCGCTAAATTCCCCTTGTTTATAATAATCACCGGTCCTTCAGCAGGATACTGCAGTGACTCAGTGTGATTTTAGCACACGAGGGCTTTGTTTTGAAATCACTTCCGTGAGTTTGGCCCCGCCCCTCGCTCCAAGGACCATGAGACCAGTTAGTAAGGTGAACAGCAAAAAGGCCTCTCAGATGCTCTTCCGGTGTCTAATAAAGAAAAACAATTGGACGGTCGACACACGGATTCGTTGGCAGGCCTCTTGACTAAGAATCCAAACTGTCACCACGCTGTTACTGTTACGGATACATTAAACTGAGGCTTGTTCCTATTCGTCACAACAAGGTGATGAGCAAACCTATCACAGTTTGTGTTGATCCTCCTCAACATCCTCCTGATGGGATGGCCATGGGATTCCGTGCTTCCCATTCCCCTCTCTGTCCCCGGGGGCGAGAGCAGCTTGTTCCCACTCATCCGCAGCTTCAGCAGCTATTTATAGAGCGCACCAAGGTCCATATGTTATTCTGAGGCTGCAGTGTGGAGGAGAGGCTTCTGGAGCAAGTCGGGTCAGCTCCTCAAGGGATGAGCAGGACACCCTGTCCTCCCTGTCTTTGTCCTTCTCTCTCAGCGTCAGGTCCTGTCTTGCTCTGAGTCATCCGGAGGAGAAACCGCAGCCTCTCCAGAGCTTCCTCTTGCTTTTTGTTTGCACTCCCTTTCCATCTCTTCAGGCGATTCACAAACATGAAATATCCAGCATATTTTCTCAGCAGTGAATTTGACTCGAGTCCCATGTGCCTGTGAAGATCAGTGGCGCAGAGAATGGAGCAGATTGTAGACACTTAATGTTTAATAAAATCCTCTTTTTTCCCATTTAAGGCAAGTGACTTCTCGTGACATGAGTCGAGCTTCACAGCTCTAGCACTGGATCCCGTTGGCTGCCATCGTAGCCTTTGTGATCAGTCATCTGATTTGGCTTGGAGACCATGTTTGGAAAGGAAATATATAAAGCTGAGCTGTTTCTGACAAGAGATAGAAGTGTTTCACCGTTATCTCCAGGCCGGAGTAAGCAACCATAACGAGGACAAATAGGGTTCTCTGTTATGGCGTGGACCAAACATCATAACATATTCTTGTAGGAATACTTCTTACCATTTTTAGTGATAGCAGTGACCTGCAGTTATTACGGATTTACATAAATCAGGTCTCATAATCAGCAGATTTATATTCCAAGTGTTGTCCAAGTTGTCGGTCTGTAAATGGTGCATCCTAATGTGCACAGAGAACACATGAATTAAACCAAGTTAATACCAATGTAATATGGCAGCCATCAACCCTTACCCAATATCTCCAATAAGCGTCAATAACACTGCAACACTATGCAGATATCTCTTTCCTCAGTGTGACTCCACTTTCAGCATCTTATAAAAGCTTAAGCCACATTTAGTTCTATAGGTGTTTCACTAAAATAGCTGTACTGTAAAATACATTCCTTGGGTCTTATTATCAACACCAAGAGCGCTGACTCACTTTGAATGCTCTCTTCACATGCCCTTCATTCTCTCTGTCCTCAAAACTGTCTGTAAAAAGGTTTAGAGGTCATTTCCTGTCTACGTGGGAGGCAGCAGATTCAAATAGAGCCTTTTTAAAGAAGACTCTGTCCGACATATTTGAAAACACACAGTCGTTCTTTCTCAGAGCGAGATCAGTTTCATCTCGGTGAATCAAGGACCGAGAGACGGAAGGTCTTTTATTTAGATGTTAGCCTTTCGCTTAGCGGATACAATAGAGAAGGGAGCCCTTTTTTGTAATAAGTTAAACAGCAATAACAAAAACATGCCTTCCTGTTTCCCCAAAGCTGCTCAATTAAATGTAATATTGTTAAAGATTGAATAATATAAAAATATAAAACATTCACAGCTATATTTCTCTCTTACCAAGAGCAAGAAGACAATTATCAATCCCTATGTGTATTTTAAATATAGTCGGGACATGGTTAGCTTAGCAATTTATGACAAAAGTGTGTGTAGCTTTCGGGAGTTATATTACAGTGAGGTTGCCAGGTTCATCAACCTCAGCTTTACTTGGGTTAATGCTGGGCTAATGAGTAAATGTTAGCACAATAATATGCTAAACTTGGTATAAATATGGTGGACACGGTAAATACACCTGCCTAACATCAACATGTTGACATTGTCATTCTGAAGCCTGTTAGCATGTTGAGGTTAGCATTTAGCTAACCTGAACTCAAAGCACTGCTGTGCTTATGTACAACCTCACAAAGCTGTGATCCTGGGCCCTTTCTCATTTCTCGAACTCCCCTCCTCGACTCCTATCCTCGATACTTAGTCCCGCCCACAGGAGATGCGAGCGGAGGAGCCGAGGAGAGAGGAGGGGAAGCAGCAGGCGGTTAGAGAAATGAGAACTCCTCTCCTCTGAGCGGTCATTTTAAAGAGACGTCCATTAATGATGACAGAAGGCACAGCAGCCTCTGTCTGATGGACAGACGTGTTCATGATGACTTATATATTTACTTTGATTTATTCACAGTGCGGTATAATGAGACAATAACAGGCTACAGATGCGGACACACACATATATATGTGTATATATTTATATAAATAAATACAATTTCAGAATCAAACGGAGCACTCTCATAACTCGTAACACTATCAGAGACTGGATATATCCCCCCCCTCTCCCCTTTGGTCGCTACAATGAGGAAAATAAATTACGGGCCAAAAGTTGTATTTACAAGTATTACAAGTAAGCAGAGGACACCAAACCAACTGACCTGTCTGTCCGCTGCATCTACGCACACACTGTACCACACACACCTACACACTGTACCACACACACACACACACACACACACACACACACACACACACACACACACACACACACACACACACACACACACACACACACACACACACACACACACACACACACACACACACACACACACACACACACACACAGCTCCTAAAACAGGCTACAGCCGTTGTGTATTTTATTGTGAAGCACTGAATGGTTTTAGAAAAATATCGACTCTTTGTTTGTAGATATCTACTAAACTAAAGCAAATAAAGAGAGTAGGCCTGTTATACTGAGCGATATATATTATACACACTGCTCTGCTTTCTGCAAGGACCTCACAGCTGTTCTCTCTGTAAACATCGCGTCGCGATGAAAGCAGTTTCTAAAATAATATCCAGGGGATGCATGCAGAGCTGTCATTGGCTGAGATAAGTCCGGCCGTGCGTCACGACTCTTTGAAACATCACTGTTCCCGGAAATGCATCCGCGAAGGAGCCGTGGAGGACCCATCAGTGTATCCTCGGTTAGAGCTCCTCCAGAGAGCCTCCTCGATGCTCGATGCTCGGTCCTCGACGTGCATTTAGAGAAATGGGATGTCCTTCAACATGGCGCGCTAAAATTCATTTCCGGGTCACTACCGGAGGACAGAGGAGTCGAGGAGTCGAGGAGGGGGATTTGATTAAATGAGAAAGGGCCCTGGTGTTACGATTCTGTTTAGTTTTGTTGTGTGCTCTTTTGTGTTGTTCCTGTCTCCCCCCCCTTCTCTGTGTCCTCTGCAGGGCTGCGTGTGACAGGGAGTTGGCCGGCTCCTCCCAGCAGCAGACGAGGCACACCTGTTTCCACTCACCTCTTCACCTGTAGATATAAAAGCCCGGTCCTCTTGCCACCTCCCTGCCAGATCGTTCCTCTGTGTATCGACCCGCCGGTGTGTCTCGCTGCTCTCCTCGTCCCTGTGATCTGTTGCTTGGATCTTTGCCTCCTGTCCCTGACGTCTCCGTGCCAGCCAGCTTCCTGCCTCCACTGCCGTTTGTCTGTTCCTCTGCTTTAATAAAGCTTTTTGTTTTTGACCATCTCTCTCTAGTCTTTTGCTTTGGGGTCCAATATTCTCTAGGCCTCAACATGGATGGAGACTGTATACTTGAACTTTGGACAGAACCAGGCTATTCTTTGCCTGCTTCTAATCTTCATGCTAAGCTAGGCTAACCACATCATGCCTCCAGATCTGTACTTGAATATGCTTTCAAAGTAAGCAGATCCAGGTTATTCTCCAAACTGGCTAAGGAGAATACAATTGCCACTTCCTGCATTCTGGAAAGTGCCTTTGTTCATGCATGCAAAACGAAATGCAGAATTGCCCACACAGGAGTAAAGAAAAAAAAACATTTCCCCAAAATGTACTAATTGTATACACAACATAACGTTTGTTTAATAGTGGTATTATTTAGCACCTCTTTTAAAGGGCCCAGTTTGGTGCCCTGAGGTCTGCCAGGCATGTGTCTTGGCACCGAGTTTTCTCTTTTACAAGAACAGATTGGTGTTTTTACTGGCCAATTTGTTTTAGTGAAGAAATAACATGTCCCAGACAGCGGTTCAACGGTAAAGTTTCATTATAGCGTTGTTTTTATTGGTATTTATGGAAGTCTGGATACAGCTCAGCTGGAGCCAGAGGAATGCTAAAAATACACCGGTGGTGAGAAAAGGCAGTTCCCAAATGGACTGAGATACGCGTACATAAACACAGACTTATATGGCATTATTTGTGACTAACTCATTGAGCCAACCCCCCTCTGCCTGACCCCTCTTCTCATGGTCTAACCCCTCACTTCCTGTTGTATTTTGGGGTAGGCTCAGTTGGAGCGTGAGAATGCTTTTGGGGCAGGCTGTTTTGACCCAGTGGTATTTGAAGTAACACACACACTCGCATAGCTTCCAACATTTCAGTTTCAACCTTACCCTAATGCAAAGACACAGGGCTTGGGATTTATTAAAGGTCATATAGGACGTTGTACCTTTCAATTTGACAAATAAACAATACTTTTATACTTAATAAACAAAGACCAAATGTTAATATTTTATTGTATATTCTGTGGTGCTTTTGAAGCCAAATAGTGAACTTGTTTTTATCCAACACAGGTTCAATTAAAAGGGGAAGAGGGAAACAAAGCATTCTTGTTTTCATAAATGATTTAACCACATACGTTTGGCTAATAGTTTCCTTGTGTTTGTCGCACCAGACTGTGGCGTGGTGGCCTAAAGTCATTGGCCAGCCTGATCAGGGGTTCACTGGGATTCTGAGTCACCGCCATCCATCTTCAGCTCCACAGCTGTCAGTCATCACGCCTTAAGACAAATAATGTCTCCCAGAAACAAACTGAAAGGAAGTTGTTGTGGGGGTTGGAGGTGGGGTGGCAAAGCAGACCCCAGATTGGCCAATTTTAAAGTGGGATTTAATGACAGAACCTCCCTGGGGTGTTCGCACAGTAAACATCTCCCAGAGTTCTCCCACAGCCAGGATGGCTCTCCTCCAGGACTCCCACACCCCGGAGTCCTCTGTGGAGCCTGACTGAGAGTCCTTCTCTGGGCTGAGCAGAGGTGGGACAAGTACTCTGGTACTTCTACTATTACTCAAGTACAAGATCTGAGTGTATGAATATTCCATTGCAAGTAAAAGTCCTGCCTTCAAAATGTTCCTCAAGTGAAAGTAGAAAAGTGTTATCATCAAAATATACAGTAGTGAAAGTAGTTGTTGTGCAGATTGGTCCATTTCAGAATAATATATATATGTGTTTTATAATGATTGATCATGAAAGTGTTCTCAAAGCTGGTGAAGGTGCAGCTAGTCTGAAGTACTTTGTAGACTGCAGGGTAGCTGGTGGATTTACTCCAGGTGGAACTAAAGTCTGATTCAACACTTGATTAGATTTCACATCATTCATCCACATCTGTGAAGTAACTAGAGGTATTAAATACATGTAGTGGAGGAAAAGTACACCATGTAACTCTGAACTGCAGTCGAGTAGAAGTAGCAAAACATTGAAATACTTAAGTAAAGTACCTAAAAATGGTACTTTGTCACAAATCTACTTAGTTACTTTCCCCCCTGGATCTGAGCGTCACCCCCTCTCCTCGCAGCCTCTGCAGCTCTCAGGGTCATTACAGGCTCTGGTGTTCACCACAGTCTGGTCAGATTAGTGGTTGTCAGACTGACGGCTGAGTGCGTGGTGGCTGTCAGACTGACGGCTGAGTGCGTGGTGGCTGTCAGACTGACGGCTGAGTGCGTGGTGGCTGTCAGACTGACGGCTGAGTGCGTGGTGGCTGTGTTCTGTGGGTGGCTGGAAATGGATGGTCTCCATTCTGTAATTGTAAGGTTGGCAGTGTGGCCACAGCGACACCCACGTACTTTACAAACATTCAATCCTTTTCACACGTCGTGTCCTCTGTCAGAAACAGTGATTGCATGGATGCACCGAGTCAGAGTGATGCATTACAGCACGGTAATGAATGCTATTCAACAAACAGCATCTTTTTCTGGTGACCTTGTCAACAAATGACTAACACTTGTGCATATATGTATGCATAGTGCTGCGTACCGGCAAGCCGAACCGGTACTGGACTTGTAAAAAGTTTCGGTTCAAGTCCGGTTAAAACCGGAACGTCGGGAACCGGTACTTGGACTCGCAAAAAAACTAGCACTTACGTATATTCTGGTGTCTGTTTTGTAACGGGTGCAGGCTCTCGCACCCACCACTGCACTTTGTATCAGTCCTTAGGATGGTCCTCTCTGTACCAAAGAAGACAATCACACATGTTGATTTTTATCCTTAAGTCATTGCTAGGTAAGCTGCCCTTATATATCTCCAGACTTCTGTCATTTTATACTTGCTTTTTTAATACTAGACGAGCAGCAAATGGGATGCTTTTAAATGTTCCTTTGATGCAGTCAGAGCTTGGTAAAGCTGCATTCTCCCACTATGCTCCCTTTTTATGGAATACGCTGCAAGTAAAACTTTGTCTAGAGGCACTTCCTACTGTAAATGCTTTTAAAGGTATGCTACGATTAGCCCTTCATGAAACATGTAACTGTTTTACCTGATGCTATTGCTGATGTGATTATGCTTCTTGCCACTGCACAAATGGCCTTCTGTATTTATATTTGAATTGTATGTTTTTTTTGTTTAATGCCTTTGTTTTATGTTGAAACTTGTTGTGTGCCGTGTTGGTCAGGACTCCCTGGAAGAAGAGATCTTGTATCTCAATGGGACATTCCTGGATAAATAAAGGATAAATAAAAAAAATTAAAAAAATTTAAACATTCCCTGATAAACGTTATTCAGCGTCTATAAATGAGTGCTAATCCCAGTGTGCTCAGTGTACAACATCACATGTCATTTCACCTTCGATTCACGGTTTGAAAACGTAGCATTTCGCCACATGCTAATGCTAACCGGAAGTGAAGAATTTTCAGAATAAAAGTATTAGTTAAGTTAATAGTGTGAACTTCCGTTTTTTTCAGAATAAAACTGATTTAAATTAAATAGTGTATTTAATTCAAAATTACACCATATCAACATTGATTTTAAGATCCTAACAGTATGTATGTACATCACTATGTATGTAGTATGTACTGTATAATGTACACATGTAGAGTTGTAGAAAATACATGGTGTACAGACTGTACAGAACACTCGCAGTGTAGCCTATACTGTATAGTAGGTGTGTAACAGTGTAATGCGTATAGTCTACTCTACACTCTACCTTTCAGCAACGTTTTAGGGATTTAGGCTCAGTCAGCTCAGGGACTGTTTGGTTACTTTAGTTTGGTAAATGAAATAAATGTTTGATCTTTGTAGTAGTTCACTGTAGTTGCTGTCATAAGTCATTTGTAGACTAAGTGGCAAAAAGTGTTTTTTCTACATTTGTACTTTGTAGAGAAATGTGGACACAAGTTGTAAGGGAGCACAATAAACCTGATGAGTTTGAATTTGAGTTGATTATTGTTCATTTTAAATTGATAATTAGCTCACAATAAGTTCACTTTAGTTACTCATACAACTTGACACAAGCCATGGGTTCAGGTCCGGACTTATAAGTCCGGACCTGAACCTGAACCTCTGGACTTGAGTCCGGACCTGAACCTGAATGTGAGTCCAGGTACGCAGCACTATGTATGCATAATGTTACCGTTAAATCACGAGTTAGTAAAGCAAGACTGAAGCACTCTTTTGTGCACCAGTCAATTTTCAAATGAAATACAGAGTTAAATCCCAGGTCAAATGTACGCTCGAGGAATACAAGTTGTTTTTCCAGTGATCTAATGATATGTGAAATGTCTGTTTCCTTGAATCGTGACTAAATATTTGTCCTTGTTTGATGTTGCAAATCGAGCTGCTGTGATGCAAGAAACATTTCAGATTAGATGTAATGATTAAAGTATTATTGTACCTTTGAACACAGCCTCTAGTGTGCCATGTACATGTTCCAAGGGTAGTTGTTGCTTTGACCATGATGCTCCACACAACACATCAGTGCACCTGGTGCGCATTTCTTTTCTGTTAACAGGAGAAATATCAACAAAATGACTACTATCTTAAACAATAAACTATTCAACAGAAGTGAAAACTGTCCATCACTTTAAAGAATCAATAATACTTGTATTTGTCCCACAGAAGGGAAGTGTATATTGTTACAGCTGAAGTAAAGATCCAATAATAATCCATAATGTAAATTTAGAGGCATTTATAAATGACATACATTTCAATTTACAAAATACACATCCAGTACCAGTGTAGCATAACGTAGTGTGATAGCAGCCAGGCGATTGTGTTAAAAGTATATATATATATATATGGATATACTTCCACAGTTTTTTACAGATGTATTATAGAAGTGAAATTGTCTAACTAAGGTATAGCAGCCAGTAGTTATAATTATAAAGCGGTATATATCTATTGCACAACAGGGGTGTGATAGTGGTTGTTATATGTGAGCACACAGCATCAGGATGTTCCTCGTCTCTCCTCGGTCCTGCTCTCCGTCAGCCTGTCAGGTTCAACAGCGTCTGCACAGACCTGTGGGTGAGTATGTTTTCCTGGGTGGTGGAATTGCCTCAGGTCCTACCTGGGGTAGTTTAGCTCCCCTCCGGGCTCTTTTCTTCTCCTCCTGGGCGGTCACTCTGCCCTTGTCGTGTTCTGGTCCAGCAGCTCTGAGCCACTGGCTGGGTGGTCGGGACATTCTGTGGGAGGTGATTCCATCACGGTCTGCTGCACCTAATCCACGTTTCCTCCTCCGATGTGGATGAGTGCATCTCTCTCATCTGACTGTGGTGTGTTCGGTGCAAAGACTAGAGTTCAGCAACCCTTTCTAAGAACCTCCAGTAGGGAGGAGGTCAGGATGGTTTGTTGGTTTGGATTCCTGAATATCCCCTAACTTCACGCTTACTCACAAATATCGAATTATCGTGAATTTTCCTTAAAAGACTAATTACTAATGATGAGTAAGTTATTGTATTGATACCGTTGGTAAAGGAGTTCAATGTCTATATCAGCAATAGGATATGGTAGTGTAACATCATCAACAGCAAGTCGTCCATCTTTGGAGGCTACGAGCGGCCGAACCTGTCTGTAACAGCTACTCCTATTACCATGGACACACCAGGAAAAGGCCTTGGGATTACATTGGATTCTTTTAAACCCACTGGAAGACGGAGCAAACAGGAAATATGGCAGTGTGCATATTTACACACGAGGACAGGAGCGGCTGCCCCGAAGCTCTTTGCCCAGGCTCATGCGGCTCCTCAGTTCATATTCAATTTGAATTGTGTGTTTTGTTTTTTTGCGCATATGTATCCCAGTTCACTAAGGGTTAATAACACACACGTTCAGCCCAATCGTTACACAGAGCTTCCAAGAAAGAAGTGCTTTAGCCAATCAGAATGCAGACCCTGCAGTACTGGAGGCCCAGCTGGCACGGAACGTTCTCACAACTTTGCTAACATTACCTTCATGTTCTAATAACGTTTTAAAGAGCTTACGAAATGAAGGACAATACTGTTCTTATTACGATAATATATATACTATTATTAATGGGAAATCATGTCATTCATGACAATATGCCCGCAGTATTTATAAATCGTGGTTTATTACAACTTTCCATGCTCACTTCCGATGTTACACGACCGCTCCGAACAAAACAGCTTTCGCCGGTTAGTGACGTCACGCACGTCACGAGTAGAACACCTGTTGAATAATACACTACCTCTGTGGCTGATGTCGGACTCTGGAGACAGAATCGAGTGACAGACAAGACTCATTTGGCGGAGATCCGATGCGGCAACAGAACACAGACTGGTATACATTTGACTTTAATTCATAGAGATTCTCAATAAATAGTAAATAAATAATAATGACTCTGCTGAAATAACCAGTTTAGATACATATAGCTGGTCAGGCTGACCAGCCAGTATATATTAGGCTGGAATGGTTGGCTGGTTTAGAGGGGTTTTGGACACTTCAGCTGGCCAGGATGGCTGGTTTATCCATCTATCACCAGCTTATGTTTAATAATAGTATTAAATATACCCTGCTGGGAGCTTACCAGGATTCCAGGTGACCAGCATACATTAAATACTGGTATGATTATTTAAACAAGAGAACATAAATATATTACAAAGATTCATTGTGTCATGTATTGTGGTATCTACAAAATAAAGACATTGTATAGTGTTCATAACAGCATTTTAATTTAATAAATAGCTAGTTAATATAATAAAATACACAGTAACAATACAATAATTATACAAATAACAACCAACCTGCAAATCAACCTACACATCAAAATAAATATATTATCTAAAACCGGTGCATTTGATTTAAAATAAAAGTAATACATAGAATTCAATATTTAAATGGTAACAAAAACCGTAACACTATGTATGATAAGAACAAGGCAACAAAGAAAGTGTTTTTTGTTTTTCCTTGTTCATGTCTATAATGTTTCCCGTTGTGTAGCGTCCAGCCTTTCCCAATCTGGCCTGCACTTCTGTCTGTTGAAGCCACTTCTTGAAGCAAACTGAAAAGAAATGTACAGATATAAGTACACTGTAAAAAGAAAACTTAATATTTACGTTAACATTTGGGCTGCTGTGGTTGCCAGAACCGTTAAAGTATAATACATTACAAATTACAGTTGGTTGGCATAGAGTCTAGACGTTACAGTCAACAATTGCTTATGGTGAATTACAATGGCAAAAACAAATAGAGCTAGTGTACACGGTGCAGCTGTATTATCTGGGAAATAGAAGAATCGGATCAGGATTCGGTATTGGCAGACAATCAATATCAAATGAATCGGATCATTATTAGCATCTGATCACCTTTGTCGACTTGCAGCCTAAATACAAAGATAACTCCACTCCTCTCCTACCACTCTTACCTCTAATAAGCCTTGGTAGAACTAGTGTCCGAGTCATAGGGTCCAGAGGCCTGTACTACGAAGCCGGTTCAACCTAACCTGGATATGTTTGAGTTAGCCGGTTGGCCTAATCCAAAACATACGCGCTCTCGCTAAACGGTCCTACGACGCTGGTTATCAAGTGGATCGCTCAAGCCAGCCGTGTCCTATCTAGTTAGGTGCGCGTTCACATGAAAGGGGTGGTATCTGGAGCATTCGACCAATCACAGACATGGAGAAGCGTACTGACAGCGCAGCGTCATACTTCATGAATGAAAAGTGAACTTTAATACTAGTCAAAAATGAAGAAGTTAAACTTTAAACATCCATGACTTAAACACTTGATCAGGATCAGAGCCTCAGAGCTGCACCTGCAAGGTGAACACAGCTGGGAACAGAACACGTGTTTGAATGCGTACATTAACAGGTTTATGATATCACTGCCCGTCTAAAACACGATCTGACTTCAATTACATTTGTCTCGAGTGTTTCCTCAACTTATGTGTTGCTTAAAATAATACTCCTGCATCCAGTCTGTGACGCTGTGAGTGTTGCACGGCCAGATACGGCTCAGCTGACTCAGATCAGGAGATATATGATACATTATGAAGTGATGTGCCGCAGACTGTACTTAATGTACTCTGATCCGGTTACTTATGTTGTGGCCGATATTTAAGTAAGCTTTCTTAACGCTAATGTTATAATAGTCAGATTGCTCTGAAGATGGAGGTGATATTCTATTCATGTTCACGTTCACACAGTCGCTGATTTTTGCCGGCCGTCTTTCCTGCAACGGCAGCTTTTCTGTGTTTCCTTTCTCCTGTAATATGACTTGATCGCTTTAAACTCCGCACACTGAGCTCTGATTGGTCAGCAGGCGGTGCTTTCACTGAGTTGAGCTCTTAGCCTGCAACCTAACCTGCTCCGGGGCAGTTTAGCCGTTCAGCATAAGTTACCATGGAGATCTAGCCCGCTAAAAAGAGAACCAGCTTCGTAGGACCGGAAAGCCGGAGTTTTCCCTGAAGTTAGCCGCTAAGAGAACATCCTGCTTCGTAGTACAGGCCTCAGGACTGACTGAAGACATGTGGAACAGAGGACAGGCATGGTTCCATGTACAGGAAACTGGAACTTTGAACAGGTGTTTTCATCTTTTCTGCCTGAAGATTCACAAGTTCTTGATCAGGTGTTTGATGTGGGCTGGCATGATCCTTTCTGCAGCGATAAATAAAGAAAACAAAGATTTTTTTTTAAATAATGGTAATGATGGTAACAACAATAATATTAGTATAATTATGTATATAGCACTTACACAATTGCAAAGTGATTCTCACAACAAAAATAAAGAACAAAACAATATCAACAATAAAAAAACAAATTATTACAGGAATGTTGAGACAAATAAATGTTTTTTCAGTCTTTACAATGCAGGAAATGACCTTCCAAAGGCTAAATTCAAACTCAATACCATAAATAACTGGGTACCAAAGTGCTTTACCTGATAGAACACGCTCCACACGGAGCAGCAACCATCCGGCTCGGCCTTTTGCTGCATATCATCTCCTCCCTCTATCTCTCTCTCTCTGGTGTTAGGTTCCAGTAGATCTCTACTATCCAATAAAACAGAAATTCCCCAAAAAATCATATTAAAAAAGTAAAAAACAATGACTGGCTGTTGGCATTGAAATGGATTAGAATCTCACCTTTTTCCTGGATGTCAGGAAGGCCATGGAGTCGTTCCCTTCAAGTCCGCAACCAGTCATAGGAGTTCAAATGCAAAGCCTGAATGATGACAAGAGCGAGAGACATACATTTTACAATTATATTTTTAATTCATACCAGAGCAGTGTGTACTAGTGTTGTCACGATACCAACATTTTGGTTTCGATACCGATACCAAGTCAAGAATTGCGATTCCGATTCTTTTTCGATACTTTTCTTAAAAAAAGGGAAACACGGAATATCGGCTTTAAAATGAGGAATAACAGATGATTTTAGCAGTCAGAACAACTAAAGCAGCAGTGTTACTAAGAACAGAAACGCCAAAGAGTCACATCTAATATAAATATATATAAAAGCATTTATTTTAATTGTGTAGCAGTGAGTTTAACATTTTGGCAGCACTGTTGAGCATTTTGAAAATGTATTTTCATGCCTCTGTGCAAGGCTTAGTCTTTCCATCTTTATAGCCACTGGTGTAAAGAAACTAAATTCATAAACTCAAGTACTACTTGGGTACAATGTTGAGATACTTGTACTTTATTTAAGTATTTCAATGTTTCTTTTGCTACTTTGTACTTCTAATCCACTACAGTTCAGAAATAATGGTGTACTTTTCCTCCACTACATGTATTTAATCCCTTTAGTTACTTCACAGATCTGGATGAATGATGTGAAATATAATCAACTCTTAAAGCAGACTTTAGTTCCACCTGGAGTAAATCCACCAGCTACCCTGCAGTATACAAAGTCATTCAAACTAGCTGCACATTTACCAGCTTTGAGAACACTTTCATGATCAATCATTATAAAACATATCATATATATTATTCTGAAATGGACCAATCTGCACAATGACTACTTTTACTGTCGCTACTTTTACTTGAGGAACATTTTGAATGCAGTACTTTTACTGTAACAGCGTATTCCTACACTCTGGTGCTTCTAGTACAAGACCTGAGCACTTCTACTTTTACTGTCGCTACTTTAACTATATTTTGATGATAATACTTTTGTACTTTTATTTGAGGAACTTTTTGATTGCAGGATTGTTCCTACATTCTGGTACTTCTACTTTAACTCAAGTACAAGACCTGGGTACTTCTACTTTTACTCAAGTACAAGATATATACTTATACCACCTCCGTTTATAGCCTATGAAAAAAACTAATAGAAAACGAAGGCTAAAGCTAACGTTAGCAGATAGTGATGCTAGTTTGCTAGTTAAGTTTGCTCAACGATAATATTGCGACTTTTCAGTGCTTTTCAGTGCACATCACGCTCTGCCGCTCCGACAGGAAGCTCTGCTCTGAACACCTGAACGGCCCGTTCACAGACTTCTGGCGTCTTTTTTGTCAACAAGCCGAGGCGCAGCGGCAGTTGCACTCCCACTTGCAGCCATGCTTCTCGTTTTCTCACATGCTCTGGCAGCTAGCGCGTGGCCGCGTGCACGAGAGAGGGGAGGGACTTAGAACGTGCTTGATAGGAGCGGGACTGCAGGCACGGCTGCAGTGCAGGGAGTGGAAGCAGAGCGCTGAACACACACGGCTCTTATTAAACGGCGGTTTTTCACGGGAGTACTTTTCCCCGTCATTCTTAAAGTACCGATACTAATGAAACGGAGGAATCGTACCATTTTTAACGGCAGGGTATCGCGGTACCTTTCAAGTATCGGTACACCGTGCAACACTAGTGTGTACAGGCCCTGTACGACATGCAGAGAACAGATCAAATCCCCTGACAGACTCACACACTTTGGTGATGTCCTCATCTGATAATGTTTCATTTTTTAGCAGCAAAGTAACATTACTCAAAGTATATGTCAGACCCAACTCATTTACAGTATGTTTTGCATCTCCTCAACAATGGTCTGTATAGTTGAGTAGAACAAAACTGTCCCTACAATTTCAGGTAGATTAACACACATTTGTAAGAAAAGTTTACAATGAAGCACAAAACCCCTCTTTGTATTAAGCGAGCTGCCACAGAAAGTGCAGCTTAACATGCTAACCTTTGGTGAGCTACAGTAAAGCTAACTTCATGCTCAACACAAAACCTTTAACGTGCATTACATTGACGATTTTAAACACAACTTAACTCTCTCTACTTGTAAGATAACGTTTAGTTAACTTACCCTTAAAATACATCACGTTTTTCAGTGGAAACACAAACTGCAGAAAACGTTAGCTGCTAACTGTTGTTAGCTAAGACAGCTAGCTCTTAAGGGAAGTAACATAGCCTCATGGCAAACGTAAGGTTGAGTTAACGTAACGTTGTAAGAAAGCAAAACGAACCTTCGAGAAAGCGTTTACTCTCTCTCCTTAGCGGGCATTGTTGATTGTTCGAAACACGATCTCTCGATGTGCTGCCCCACACATCGTCGGTTTCATCGACCCCGGGTTACCTGGTCTAGCAAACGTCCGCCTCGTACGACGCACTTGTTTTGTCCATATACGCAACATTTGATCATTTTTTGGCCACAAAAACATCCCATAACCAGATGTTGAGACGGCCCCACATCCCCATACAACATATCGCTTGCAAATTATTCTTGGCGTCTTATTGCTGTGCATCCTTTGTCGTAATATTTGGCCCTTCAATGCATTCAAACGGGACTGAGCTCAGCTGTGTTCCACTCATGACGTCACCGCCGGAAATGGCCGAAGTTGATGTTTCCGGCGCAACGAACGATTGTTACTAACTGACAACTTTTGTATGCTGTTATAATCGTGATTTATTAAAAATAGATCAATAATAAAAAAATCATATGGCACATTCCACAATACAAATGCAACCTCTATCATATACTAAGCCCACTAACAGGTGCTAAAAGCATTTCGTAAGCTCTTTAAAGAAGCGTTTTAACTGCAACATTCAGAGGATGTTTCCAGGGTGTTTTTGAGGCCTGAGGTGACAGAAAGGTTTTTATAAAACGTTCCTTTAATGTGATATGTTAACAAAGGTGGAACGTTTTGCCTGCAACATTCTGAGGATGTGTTTTGGACGTTGTTGGGAAACACATTAAAGATGTTCTTTTTAAAACGTTCTCTCAATGTTACCTGAAAACAAATGAAGAACATTCTCCAAGAAACATTCTGAACATGTTTTCAGGAGGTTTCTCTTTTTTTTATGAAACGTTCCTGTGATGGCAAATATTAACAGTCATGGTCAGATTTATTTCTAGAGCGCTTTAAAAAACAAACTTGTTGCATTTATTTGAAAACGGTGTTTTAAAAAAATCTGATGTCACCGTATTTTCCTTTTGAGAAAAACAAACAAGCACGTAATTCATCATCACATGTTACTTGTTAGACGCTTTCATCCAAAGCGACTCACATACTCAGCACTGTGGGCAATCCCACAGGAGCACTTTGGGGTGCAGTGTCTCAGGGACACAACGTCATGCTGACTGCAGCGGGGTTTGAACCTGTGACCCCTGATCCCAACACCTACGGACAACCCACTGCGCCACACGCCTCCCTACATAAGCTGTAAGCAGATATTGCATGTCTGCGGAGGCATGTCTGAGTTCCCAGCTAGACATTTTTCGTTCTCAAAAAATTCTGAGAATGTCACCATTCGTTGTTCTAGGAATGTTTTCAGCGGGACGTTTTCTTTTGGTTCCAGAATGTTCTTCTGAAAGGTAGGACAGCGTTCTCTAAAAACATTCTTAACATGTTTGGTGATAACTTTCTTAAGGTGTTTGAGCGCATTGAGACAATGAATAGGACGTATAAAATATGCACTTACAACCACACTAAGGCATGCAGGCCACAGTGTTCATAACATCATGTGTAAAATATCAGAAAAGAATCACACTTGTTTCTGACTGTGAAGGCTGTGTCTCGTACGTAGGTTCTAACTGTTGGATGAGCTATCTGGCCGTGTGTGGTTTGTGAGGGCTACGTATGAACAGTGTCCGCTGTTTATGCATATTGGATACAAATCATTATTGCACCCTTTAGATTTGAGACCGACAGACAGAGGCTGCGTCTCAGGTCGGGAGTTACACTACTTTTATATTACTTTTGAGTTACTTTCACTAAAATAACTGCAAAATAATGGCTAGATATTTTAAATGCTAAAACGTAGTTTAGTGCAGCAACTGTGTAGGCCCTTAAGGCTACTAACAACTTGTATTACACAGCTTAGTTGAATACTCGATTCTGATTGGTTAATTCAGAACATGTGACATGTTAATACAGTAGTACAGACCGCTATCAGGGACTATAATGGCCGTTTTTATCTCGCCCAAGGGCGGGTCGTCAGTGGCGGTTCTAGGCCAATTTGACTGGGGGGGCAGGTTATTTTCTGAGGGGGGCAGGTTATTTTCTGAGGGGGGCACAATAAATGCAGGACGAAAAGAGAACTAGACAGTATGAAGTAATTGTGCATAAGAAAACAATGCAATACAGTTATTGATATTTGTTTCAGTACACTTATTTATTTCAGATAGATCTTATAGTTATCACTGTTAGCTTCAGCTTAAGTTATAGTACCATTTTTGCACTAACACCATATCATATTTATATAAAAATAAAGGCAATAAACAGTTGCATCTCTACTTTATATAAGGGTGTCTGCATCCCAGGCCGTAGTTTCCTTCCCAAAATGTCACATTACAGCAACAAAATCTTGCGGTTTTTGGCAAACCGATCAACAAATAAGTCAAGATTCAAAGCCTTTGACCTCCTTGACGAATACTAAGCAGAACCAGATTGCTCAGTCTCTCATTAGTGATGGTGGATCTGAGAAAATGTTTGACCAGCTTCAATGTAGAAAAACTACGCTCACAGGAAGCAGAACTGACTGGGAGTGTGACTGCTATTTTGCAGAGTCTGAAGAGCTCAAAAAACACTTCTTTATAAGGCTCAATGCACTGAACAAGCTCTACTGTACTATCAGGTCTCTGCATCCCAGTCTTTATTTTCCTATCTAAAATTCTGCTGAACTGATGTAGCTCATGCCCCAAGTCCTCAATATTTGCATCATACAACTGAGCAAATGAAAACAGAGTTGTCTCCTTCAGAAATGCATCACTGTTGGGGTTAAGAGCTTGGATGCTATTCATCATGTCACAGTTTGTGTTTGAAAACCGTCTATTAAGCTCATTGAGCATCTGATCAATAACAGGGTAGAAAAAGGCTGTACGAAACCCGTGTTTATCTTGTTCTGTCTCTCTCTGTCCAACAGTAGTCAGGACGAAGCTTTCAGCAGGTTTAGAGCTCAGTCGTTTTGCTGCTGGCTGTATTGCAGTATCACATTGCTCAGAAATGTTCAACACTTCATCCCACAAGTTATCAAAAAATGACTCCTGCCTGAAGTCATTCAATGTCTGAACTAAAGATCCAACTAAATCCACAGCCTTTGAAAGGGATGAAGACTGTAACATGTCAGAGAGAAATGTTGTTTCTGCAAACACTTTACGGAGTGTTACAAGATGCACAATGAATTCTAGATCCAACTGTGCCAGCAGACCACGTGCCTCAATAGATCTCTCACCATTGCGTTCTTGGGCTATGTCTTGCAGTACTCGCTTGAGGGCCGGTAATCTATCCATAATGTTAATGTTTCCATTATGCTACAATGATGGGAGTTGTCAAACACTTGTATTTTTATTATTTTTAAAGTAAAGTAAAGTAACTTCTTACTAGTTACTTTTATAATTTAGTAACTAATAAAGTAACCAGTTGCTTTTTTGAGAGCAGTAACTATAACTATTACTAGTTACTTTTTAAAAGTAACTTGCCCAACACTGGTAATAAATCATCATTTTTTTCACTTTTCATTTTTAGGGGGGCCACAGGGGGGTCAGAGGTCAGTGTTAGGGGGGGCACTGGCCCCCCTGCCCCCCCTAGAACCGCCCCTGCGGTTCGTCGCTCAGGGCCATGGAGAACCACAGGGCACAGTGGCTGTTGCGCCGGCTGGCGAACAGATCCACTTCTGCTCTGGGCCCAGATCTGCTTCACCACCTCCGGGTGAAGCACCCACTCGCCTGGCAGGGGCCGCCCCTCGACATGAGGTCGGTCCCCCTGTTCTCCAGTCCCGGGATATGGAGGGCTCTCAGAGATAACACCACCTCTGAAGCCCATAACCACAGCCTCTCCGCTGTGGCCAACAAGGCGGCGGAGCGGACTCCGCCCTGCCTGTTGATATAAGCCACTGTGGTGCTGTTGTCGCTCCTGACCATTACATGCCTCCCTTGAATTAGGGGCATGAAATGCTGGAGGACTAACACTACCGCCCGTAGCTCTAGGAGGTTGCCGTGTTGAGACTCTGTTAGAGCCCAGCGCCTACCTATAGCCCTCTTCAGGCAGGTCCCTCCCCATCCTGTTCTGGATGCGTCCGTGAACACTGTGATGGTTACCCGTCCCAGTGGAGACCCCCTCCGGAGGTGACCCGGGACGCACCCTACTGAGGGGGGGATGGTCACCAGCCGCCGTTTGTGCCTCTTGGGATCCAAACGCAGGCTGGAGAACCACCTCTGCGGGCACCCCAGCAGGACCACAACGTGAGTAGCCACCATGTGACCCAGAGTCTGCATGACAGTTAAAGCTGTCACTGTCGCAGCCTGTGAACCGCCCGGAGAGGGGACGCACTTCTGTTCTGACAGGGTGGCTCGTAGCGCGCCTGCATCGAACACCACTCCCAACTACAACGCCCGTTGGTGAGTTATGGGGGTGCTCTTTTTTCAATTGATCGCAAAGCCTAATCTGGTTAGGTGTGTGATCAATTGTGCTGTGCAAAACATTGCCTGTTCCCTGGACCCGGCCATGACTATGAGGTCGTCTAGTAAAATATGCCGTGGGCGCGCAGCGGTTGAAGCGCTGTGGCCACACATTTGCTGAATGTGCGTGGGGATAGGGAATAGCCGAACGGTAATCTGTTGTACTCGTAGGCTATTCCCTGGAAGGCAAAACGCAGACACTTTCTGTGCTCTGGAGCAATTTCTACATGAAAGTATGCGTCTTTCAGGTCGATGGTGGTGAACCAATCGCCTGGCTGCACCAGCCCCAGTAACTGTTTTATAGTTAACATGCGGAATTTCCTGCAGGAAATGTGGCGATTCAGGCCGCGGAGATCTAGAATAGGCCTGAATTCCCCTGTCCTCCTGAGAATCAGGAAGTACATGAAAGACCCTTTTCTCTGTACTGAGGGTGCCTGTTTCTGCACCAGAGCCTGAATCTCTGCTGAGAGGAAACACATCTCCTCCTGAGATGACAGATTTCCTCTCGCATGCCTCTGAATGGAGGTGGGATGCTGCAAAACTGGAGTGAATAACCCCGTTTCAGCGTCCTGTCCATCCACTTCGTTAACACACAGCTGAGTTTCCATTCCCCAGAACATTGTGTTAATGGAAAGCCCTCAGCCGTGGGGCCGCAGCTATGAAGCTGTGATACTCTCTGGTGACCCGTTCCGCCGCAAAACGCCCCGTGAAGGGAAGATTTGCCCATGGAGGGTCGACACAGAAAGGGCCAAATATTTACTGTGGACCCTGTGGAACTGTAAAGCATTAACCCATCACTGTACCCTGTATGCAAGGGCTGGTTTGCTTTCACTAACTGTACGGAGGCTCAGTCACTGGTACATTTTTATATACAAAGCCATGTTAGGGAAACTTCCATCTTATATCTGCTCCCTGATCTCTCGGAGAATTGTAAGTGGCTACTGCCTGAGATCGCATGCTGTAGTTTTATTAAATGTGCCAACTGCTAGGACTGTCTTAGGGAAGACAGCTTTTAGATGCGCAGCTCGCTGTCTTGGAACAGTCTGCAATTGAAATGGAAACTGAGCAATATGGTGCCACTAAATGTTTTTAAAGCTCAGTTGGATGCTACTCAATCGGAAGCTGTTGGTACCTGCTCATGTGGATAGTTATGTAAATTGTAATCCCTTTAATGATGCTGTATGATGTAATTTTTGTTTTTCTGTTTATGTTTTTATGTTTCATGTGGAACCTACTTGAGCAGGGGGGTATACTACGAAGCAGGATTTTCGCTTACGATACGTCCACACAACAGCTTTTCAAAAATCTGGAAAAGCTTGGTGCTGGGCTTGTCTGAGATTTTTTGCGAGCAACGCGACCAACAACCAATCGCATGAATCTCCCGCCCCCGACATACAAAGCAAAAAACCCCGGGGATTTTATGCGAGCAATATATATATATATATAAACTCCCCAAACAGGCGAAAACCTACCAGTTTCACCCACTGTCTCTGCCACCTCCCTCCATGCCTGGTTCCTCCGGTTTGTATCCCGTTAATAGTTCTGATCGTAAAGAACCGGGTGATTTGCTACCGTAATTTCTCGTTTGGAATATGAGGATATTCCAAAAAAAAAAAAAAATTATTTTATTTTTAATAAACAAGGTAAATATTATATAATTGGTATCAGTAAAATGTATAATTTTATTACTGTCAAGCGACTTTGTTAACCATTTTGAAAAAAAGGTTGATGATATTCGCTCTTCTTTTTCTGACTGACCTTTACTCACCACTGGGTCACCAGACCCTCCTTCCACCCGCACACTAACCTCCTTTTCCCCTCTCTCTCCAAGTGAGGTTCCCTCATTACCTCTGCCCGCCCTACCACCTGTCCTCTGGACCCTATCCCTTCAAACCTCCTTCAGACTATCACTCCTGATATTCTACCGTTTCTCTCCCATTTCATCAACACTTCTCTAACTTCTGGTCACTTTCCAAACAGTCTCAAGGAGGCAAGAGTAAACCCTCTCCTAAAGAAACCCACTCTCAACCCGTCTGATGTTATAAACTACAGGCCTGTCTCTCTCCTCCCGTTCCTGTCTAAAACACTTGAACGTGCTGTCTTTAAACAACTCTCCTGTTATCTCCATCAGAACAACCTTCTGGATCCGCACCAGTCTGGTTTCAAGGCAGGTCACTCCACAGAAACTGCCCTCATTGCTGTCACTGAGGAACTGCACACGGCTAAAGCAGCCTCCCTCTCCTCTGTCATCATCCTGTTGGACCTGTCTGCTGCATTCGACGCGGTGAACCATCAGATCCTCCTTCGCACTCTCCAAGAACTTGGAGTTTTAGGCTCTGCACTTTCCCTCATCACCTCATACCTCAAAGACCGCACCTACAGGGTTACTTGGAGAGGGTCGGAGTCCGACCCTTGTCAATTAACTACAGGGGTCCCTCAGGGCTCTGTTCTTGGTCCCCTCCTCTTCTCCTTGTACACAAATTCGCTCGGATCTGTCATTAGCCCGCATGGTTTTTCATACCACTGCTACGCTGACGACACCCAATTAATTCTGGTCGTCGCACGCATCTCTGCTTGTCTCGCTGACATCTCTCAGTGGATGTCTGCTCACCACCTCAAGCTCAACCTTGACAAGACTGAACTGCTTTTCCTTCCGGGAAAAGATTGTCCCACACTTGACCTAACAATCAACATCGGCACCTCTGTTGTTTCCCCGACTCAGACTGCAAGGAATCTGGGTGTGACCCTAGATAACAACTTGTCCTTCACTGCAAACATCGCTACTACAACCCGCTGCTGCAGATACACGCTTTACAACATCAGGAAGATACGTCCCCAGCTGACCCAGAAAGCCACGCAGGTTCTGGTCCAGGCTATCGTCATCTCACGCCTAGACTACTGCAACTCCCTCCTGGCTGGTCTACCTGCATGTGCCATCCGACCTCTGCAGCTCATCCAGAATGCAGCGGCTCGTCTGGTCTTCAACCTTCCTAAATGTTCCCACACCACGCCGCTCCTCCGCTCCCTCCACTGGCTTCCGGTAACTGCTAGAATCCACTTCAAGACAATGGTACTTGCATACCATGCTGCGAATGGATCTGGCCCTTCCTATATCCAGGACATGGTTAAACCGTACACCCCAGCACATGCACTTCGCTCTGCATCAGCCAAACAGCTCGCTGCCCCCTCGCTGCGAGGGGGACCCAAGTTCCCATCAGCAGAAACACGTGGGTTTGCTATCCTGGCTCCTAAATGGTGGAATGAGCTCCCATTGACATCAGGACAGCAGAAAGCTTACACACCTTCCGGCGCAGACTGAAAACTCATCTCTTTCGACTCCACTTCGAGCGATAGAATTACTAACAAAGCACTTATATACTAATAAAGGACTGGCTTATCTAAAGCCAGTTGAGTAGCACTTGAAATGTTTTTGCTCTATGAAAGCTGATGTACTTATATGATTCTCTTTTCTTCAAATTTGTATTGGATAAAAGCGTCAGCTAAATGCAATGTAATGTAACTGACAGGACTCAGGATCAACTGTGTACTGTAAGGTAGCTTCTAGCTTCATGTCGAACACTGACAGTAAGTCAATATTTCCCAGAGAGCTTTCTTTGAAATCACCAGGTAACGCTAAAAAACACAACATTTAGATTGTAAGACAAAGTGTTCATTTAATATATCTGGCTAGCTATAGCTACTTGCTAACGGTTTAGCTTACCCACGCGATTCAAAGTAACGTCAACGTAGCTATAATTTATGCTTTGCTTACATGTTCGCATAACTTGTAAGTTTACTGACATTTACATACCTTGTTCACCTGGCTCAGGTGGTGGCTCTGGGGTTGTTGTGTGAGCCACCACTTGAGAATTGCCCATCTTCAGAAACTCCACGTCCGCCGCTGACAGTTTAAAGTTTAAACACTGTCACAGAGGAGAGGTACGTACCTGTCAGCCAATAACGTTTATTTCCATGCAACTGTCTGATGGTGTCTTGCCTCTGTTGCATTCACTGAACACGGGAAATTACAATTCTGCCGGCCTCTAGGTAAAGTACGGTTAATGTATTATATTATTGAGGGAGAATTTGTCCGGGGCTAAAGAAAAAACTCACTTCCGCTCGCTGAAGAGAAAGGGATGATGGTCAGGAGGCGAGGCCTCCTTTTATACGGAGGTGAGATGCTCGCGCATTCAGGTAGGCCCGCCCCGGGGCCGGCTACGTCTATAGAAATCTCAGTAGGTGAATGCTTGCATGATAAGGTAGTACCCATAGAGTCCAGTAGAGGGCGGAGCCTGTGAGAGATACACTGAACAAAAATATAAATGCAACACTTTTGTTTTTGCTCCCATTTTTCATGAGATGAACTCAAAGATCTTAAACATTTTAGTTCTATAAATATTGTTCACAAATCTGAAAAAATCTGTGATAGTGAGCACTTCTCCTTTGCCGAGATAATCCATCCCACCTCACAGGTGTGGCATATCAAGATGCTGATTAGACAGCATGATTATTGCACAGGTGTGCCTTAGGCCACGGCATCTATTGCACGTCTGTCCGTCCTGGGAGAGGGATCCCTCCTCTGTTGCTCTCCCTGAGGTTTCTCCCATTTTTCCCTTTAAACTGGGTTTTCTTTGGAAGTTTTTCCTTGTACGATGTGAGGGTCTAAGGACAGAGGGTGTCGTATTGTCATACTGATATTCTGTACACACTGTGAAGACCACTGAGACAAATGTAACATTTGTGATATTGGGCTATATAAATAAACATTGATTGATTGATTGATTGATTGATAGGCTGGCCACAATAAAAGGCCACTCTGAAACATGCAGTTTTGCTTTATTGGGGGGGTCTGGGGGGGTCCGAAAACCAGTCAGTATCTGGTGTGACCACCATTTGCCTCACGCAGTGCAACACATCTCCTTGGCATAGAGTTGATCAGGTTGTTGATTGTGGCCTGTGGAATGTTGGTCCACTCCTCTTCAATGGCGGAGCCAAGTTGCTGGATATTGGCAGGAACTGGAACACGCTGTCGTATACGCCGATCCAGAGCATCCCAAACATGCTCAATGGGTGACGGTGAGTATGCTGGCCATGCAAGAACTATAGGCTACTTACGTAACCCCAGTCCTCAGAGTAACATGAAGTGAGATGTCTCACTATGGATGCGCCTCATCGCGGAGCAAACAGAAGCATCAATCTACGTCAATCCTGATTGGCTGGTGATCTTGACGTCAGGGGAAATCACCCCCTATAAGTAGATTGCGCCACAACGCAGCGTCATTCAAAATAAGCACCTCTTCTCGCTTCACCATAGCAAGGAGGGCCGTCTGGTGAGACATCTCACTTCATGTTACTCTGAGGAGGGGGTTACGTAAGTAACCTATAGTTCTCATTCATAACACTCCGTTCGATGTCTCACTATAGGATATTGTAGCTCCGTATTGCCAGACGAGCTTATCTCGAAAATCACCAATCAACCAGAATTTCACAGGTAGAGTCCCGACTCAACAAGGTGCCCAGCACTGCTCGGGCCACGCTTGGAGCGGAGACGTCTAGCCTGCAAAAGCGGACAAAAGTGAGCGGCGAGGACCAGCTCGCCGCTGCACAGATGTCTTGGATGGAAACACCCTTGAACAAAGCCCAGGATGTAGCGAGGCCCCGAGTCGAGTGAGCCCGCAGACCCGAAGGTGCTTGCAAATTCTGACTCGTATAGGCCAAAGCAATTGCCTCCACAATCCAGTGGAAGAGCCGTTGCTTAGTAACAGGCTTGCCCTTGTGAGGGTTAGCCCAGGAGACGAAGAGTTTGTCATTAAGATGAAGCTCCTTTGATCTGTCCATATATGTGTGTAAAGCCCGGACTGGACACAACAGATCCTGCTGCTGCTCCCCGGAGGAAACCAGCGGCGGAGGAAATGCCTCAATGTCAATTGGGGTACACGAACCAACCACCTTTGGTGTAAAGGCAGGGTTGGGCTTCAACAACACTCTCGTTTGCCCTGGGGCGAACTGAGTGCATGAGGAATGTACAGACAGTGCATGAATATCGCTGACCCGCTTGGCGGATGCCAGGGCCAGTAACAGCACTGTCTTGAGTGACAGATGTTTCATGTCAGCTCCTTCCAGGGGTTCAAATGGGGTCATTTTGAGCCCATTCAAAACCACCGCCAGGTCCCATAAGGGCACCAGCGACCTGGAGACAGGGAGGAGCCTCCGAGCTCCCTTCATAAAACGGCAAACCAAAGGGCGTTGACTAGCCGTCTTACCCTCAAAGCCCACATGGCATGCAGCAATAGCAGCCAGGTACACCTTGATCGTGGAGAAAGCTCTGTGTTTTTCGATCAAGTCCTGTAGAAATGATAAAATCACCCCGACAGGACATTGAAAAGAGATGTGCCCTTCTTGAAGGCACCACTCCTCAAACACCCTCCACTTACAGTCGTAAAGAGACCTGGTGGAGGAAGCTCTCGCACTCTGAATAGTGGGTGTTATGGTTGACAGAGACCAGGTGTCCCGTGTCTTCACTCCTCTCGCCCCAAAATGGCACCCAAGAAAAGTGCAAACCTCCCTGACGAGGTGGAGGAGATTAAGAAATCTCTCGACTTCTTGTCAGCCGAAATCAAAACAGTCGTGGCGCAGCAAAATAAAATCATGGAGCTAATGGGAGAAATACAATCTCTGAAACTACAAAACATTGAAAAGGACAACAAGATCACTTTTCTGGAGAATCGAGTGGCCGACCTCGAACAATACACCAGGATGAACGATCTGATTATCAGCGGCCTGAAGACCAAACACCGAAGCTATGCCAGGGCGGCAGCGGCCTCAGAGGACACCACCGCCGGGAGAGGGGGAGCCGACGCTCCGGAGGTGGACCGTGAGTCGCTGGAGCAACAGGTGCTTTGCTTTTTGGATAGCAAGGGCATATCTGTTGACGGCAGAGATATTGAGGCCTGTCATGCCCTGCGGAGCAAGAACACATCAGCCACACCAGCAATAATAATCCGGTTCATCAACAGGAAAAAGAAATATGCACTCCTCAGACAAGGAAGGAAACTAAAAGGGACCAATGTTTACATTAACGAACACCTTACGAAGAAGAACGCGGACATCGCAAGGAGAGCACGTATTCTTAGGAAACAAAACAAGATTCAAGCAACATGGTCGACAAATTGTAAAAATGTTATCAAACTAAATGGATCAACAGCAGAGATGGCGAAAGTGCTCATTATCCGGGAAATCACCGAGCTGGATCAGTTTGAGGAATGAATCATCAAAATCAACATAAGGTAGGCCTACCTGAAAAGCTACACACTGAAATGAACACACTAAGAACACCCATGAGCTTGGACACAAATCACTCACCTGCTGAATATGAAAAACTGGACTTGAAATGTTTCAAATACACGGAACATAGATCACAAGACATTGAAAAGGATATTGACCCTGAAAATAATTTCTACAATAACATCCATAACCAATGTGAATACTACACAGAAGATCAACTCAAAAGAAATGGAATAATGGATGGATCAATATCAATATTACATTTTAATAGCAGAAGCCTCATTTCAAATGTATCAAAGATCAAACACTGTTTAAGGCAACTGGAGAAACAAGTTACAGCCCTAGCAATATCAGAGACCTGGCTTAGTGAGGAGAAAGCTGACATGGTTGAAATCGAGGGATACAACATGTTTTTTACTAACAGGACACATTCTAAAGGTGGGGGGACTGCACTTTACATTAACAAAAGTTACAAAAGTAGATCTGTCAGTAATATGTCTTTCGCTGTAGACAACATTATGGAATGCATAACAGTAGAAATTGAAATGAAAACATCTAAAAACCTTCTGATAAGCTGCGTGTATAGAAAACCAGGATCATGTATTGACACATTTGAGAAAAAGCTGAACTGTATAACTACACAAGCAGCAAGAAAATGCTCTTTGTATGTGGAGATTTTAACATTGATTTGCTGAACCCACAAGAACACAATGCAACTACAGAATTTATTAATTCTATGTATAGCAACAGTTTATATCCTACAATCACACGACCAACCAGAATAACATCACACAGTGCTACACTCATTGACAACATATTCACAAATGTTATGGATAGGAAAGTAATAAGTGGAATATTAATCAATGACACAAGTGACCACCTGCCAGTCTTTGCAACAATACAGAACTAGGATCAAAAAAGACACCAGAAAAGTCACAATTACAAGACACAAAACACCAGAGTCTGTTCATTCTTTTAAAGAAGAATTATCTAAACAAGACTGGAACAAAGTGTATGTGCAAGATGCAAATGAAGCCTATGAATCATTTCTACATATTCTATCAGGGCTGTATGAAAAACATTGTCCTCGTGTAAAGAAAATAGTGAAACAAAAATATGCTGAAAAACCATGGATCACTAAGGGAATATTAAATGCATGTAAAATGAAAAATGAATTATATAAAGACTTCTTAAAGAATGGATCAGTCGAGGCTGAAAAAAAAATACAAGTCATACAAAAACAAACTAACAAAGATAATACGATGTAGCAAAATGGATCATTACAACAAATTATTGGAGGATAACAAAAATAACATTAAAAATACATGGAATGTATTAAATACCATTATTAAAAAAGGAAATGAAAAGGCACAATACCCAAACAGTTTTCTGTCAAAAAACGATACAGTAATTTATGACATGACCTCAGTTGCCGAAGATTTCAATAAGTACTTTGTCAATGTTGGTCCTTGTCTAGCTGGAGAAATTCCAAATACTGGTTGTAGTGATGGTGTTGAAAGTAAAGATATATATGTGAAGGAAACTATATTCTTAAGAGGGACTGATGAAAATGAAATTATTGACACAGTTAAAAAACTTAAGAGTAAAAGGTCTACAGACTGTCATGATATTGACATGTATACAGTTAAAAACATTATTGAATGTATAGCCAAACCACTAACTCACATCTGTAATCAGTCAATACAAACCGGTGTATTTCCAAATAAAATGAAAACTGCTAAAGTCATACCAATACATAAATCTGGAGATAAACATTTACTGTCAAACTATAGACCAATTTCATTGCTCTCACAGTTTTCTAAAATACTGGAAAAAATCTACTATACAAGACTAAATGACTTCATCACCAAACATAACATACTCTATGAACAACAATATGGTTTCAGAGAAAACAGAACTACATCATTTGCAGTTATAGAATTTATGGAACACATTACTAAGGCAATAGAAAAGAAAGAATATGCAATAGGGATATTTCTGGACCTTAAAAAAGCATTTGACACGGTTGACCATGAATTATTAATTAAAAAACTACAGAGATATGGCATTAGAGGTGTTGCACTATCATGGCTATCCAGCTACCTACATAACAGGGAACAGTACGTTGAACTACAAAGCCATAAATCACAACTACTGCAGGTTACATGTGGGGTGCCTCAGGGCTCAGTCTTGGGGCCATTACTATTTATTCTGTATATTAACAATATATGTGAAGTATCAAAAATTATTAAAACCATTCTTTTTGCAGACGACACAAGTCTACTCTGCTGTGGGGACGATTTAGAACAGCTATTGGTCACAATGGAGAAGGAACTGAGCAGGATGAAGATCTGGTTTGACCAAAATAAATTAACATTGAATGCAAGCAAAACCAAACTCATTATATTTGGGAATCGATCGACCAATACAGAGAAGAAACTCACTATAAATGGCGTCCAATTAGAAAGAGTATCGGAAATAAAGTTCCTTGGAGTAATCATAGACAATAAATTAAGTTGGAAACCACATATAAGCTATATCAAAGCCAAAATATCCAAATCAATAGCAATTCTGAATAAAGCCAAATACCTAATTAATCAAGCTTCTTTGTTTATGCTGTACTGCTCCTTCATACTTCCATACATGATGTATTGTGTGGAAGTTTGGGGGAACACATATAAAACAAATACACATCCTATCTTCATCCTGCAAAAAAGAGCCATACGAGTTATACATAAAACTACCTACAGAGAACCAACAAATAAATTGTTCATCAAACTAAAAACACTAAAACTACAAGACCTGGTTGACTATAAAACTATTCAAATTATGTTCAAAGCCGCAAATCAACAATTACCTCATAATATCCAGGGACTTTTCACACAGAGAGAAAGCATACACATGTTGAGAGGAAACTGCATTTTCAAAAAACCACCCGTACGAACAAATGCCAAACTTCATTGCATCTCATCAAAAGGTGTTAGTCTGTGGAATAACTGTAACGATGCACTGAAATATTGTACAAGTCTATCTAAAATGAAAGTATTATTTAGGAGTCTAATCATTAATGGTTATGAACAGGACCTGTAAAATCTCATTTGTTGTTATTTCTTGTAATTGTAAAAAGTAATTTCTTTCTGATTGTTTTGTAAAAAAAAAAGAAAAGATTAACAAGACAAACATGTTGCTGATGACGATGACCTAATGTTTTATAAGAAAAATATATGTTAGAGGGGGTAGGACCAGAAAAGTTTTTTAAGCTTCTTCTTGCCCCTGTTGAACATGAACAGAGACTATCTGAAAATTATTATTATTGTTTTTTTTTTTTTTTTTTTTGGTACTTTGTTATAATTATTAATCTGAGTGAAAAGGAAAAAAAAAAAAAAGAAAGGAGAATATATATATATTATTGTTATATATTTGTTTTGTTTCTGACATGTTCAATAAATTGACTAACTAACTAATAGTGTTTATCACCTTCTGAGGGAGTCCCACTGTATTCAGATTGTACCACTCACGGGTCAGGCCCATAGTGCCCCGCGCTCTGGGCGTGTGTGAAGGATCGCCCCCCCCACCGCCTGAGACAATCTGTTCCTGCGTGGTGGGGGCTGCCATGGCTGCCCGCACAACAGCTGATATATCTCCGCCAGCCCGTACGTTGCGGGCTAGGGCGGAAACATCAGAGTAAGTGTGTGGCGTTGCTCCTTCACTCTGGCCAGAGTTAGGGGTAACAGAGCCAGGGGTGGGAACGCGTACAGAGGACCCGGAGGTCAATCGTGTACGAGTGCGTCCCCGCCTAACAGTGCGTTTAAATCGTGCATTAAAGAGAACAGCTGTCATTGAGCATTTTTTCTTTATGCGAACAGATTTAACGCGGCTCCGCCGTAACGCACCCACAGCGGACTCACGATCCTTGGATGTGGAGTCCAGTCTGCATAGAGTGGTTCACCCCTGGACAGTAGTTCTGTCCCGAGGTGCATCACTACCGGTACCTGTGTCGCTCTCAGAGAGAGGCGACGTCTGCCGCTCCAAGGGATCAGTTTGTGTGCCAGTGTGTGTGACTGGAGACAACGCAACCTCCAGTGGCGGTTCATACACGATATCGTGTTGTCTGTCCTCACGAGGACATGGTGTCCTCTGAGAGAAGGCAGGAAGCATTTTAGGGTGGGGAACACCGCTAAGAGCTCCGGGTAATTTACGTGCGCCCGCTGGAGGTCTCTGCTCTAGAGACCTCTCACCGGGTGACCTTCGTAAATACCCTATCAGCCTGTCTGACATGCGTCCGTGGTGACCACCTTCCGTAAAAGGACAGCACCCGTAGGCGCGTCCCGCACTAGAAAAGTCGGGTGTAGTGCGCATTACATAATAACCAATACTCTCCGCACTTCGTGGCACGCGGGGTATAGTTTTATTATGAGGCCCATGTTGAGCGGGTGCTTTACGAGGACATTTGTCTGTGTAATCTGACTCTGCTCGGCGGGCATTATAGATAAAACCCTTCTTTCTAGGAGAGAGAGAACCTCTCTCTCCAGAATGTGGGTTGACTCTCTCTGGGTTTGTGAAAACAGATAAAGTATAACTGTTTTGAGAAGCCCAGGCAGATGTCGTGAGTATCTCCTGCTGTATGCTCCTTAGAGCCAGCTGAGATGCCACGCTTACGGCTCCAGCCGGCACTGCGCATGCGCGTGACGGTGGTGCCCTTAAAGCCCCAGCCGGCACTGCGCGTGCACGTGGTGGTGGTGCCTTCACAGACCCGTCAATAATCCGCCTTTTGAGAGATGCCGTAGCTGCTCTCAAAAGGGGAATAATTGGTGGGCTGTTTATTGGTTTTATTGATTTTCTTTTCATTTTTTGGAGCTGCGCCCTCGGCCTGAAGCCTGGATGCGTCAGCGGCAAATGTTTTATGACAGAGGAATCAATCAACGTGTGACGTGTGTTTGTGCGGACTTGAGGATGGTGTTTAGGCATCTCTCGAGGCGGCGGGAACACATTCACGGAGGGGAGAAGGAGGGGCTGTCACACCGCTCGCTTCTTCTTCCTCGACTGCTGGCCGAAATTCTGGGTTGGCTGAGCCTGAGCTGCAGCCGGAACCGGAGATTTTCTCGGCCAACTTGCCCTTGTCTCCAGCCTGGGCTGGGGACTCGGGGTGGGCTGCGACCTCTGCTTTTCCGGTGCTTGAAACCGGGCAGAGTTCGCTTGGGTGAAGGACTGCTGCTGCGAAGGCAGCGGCTGGACCCTTCGAGGGAGGCAGAGGTGGAGTGCCTCGTCCTCCTTCTTCTTCGTCTCACACCTCCTTTGCATGGAGGCGAGAGCGGAGCCGAAAATTCCCTCGGGAACGATGGGCATATCCAGCACATCTTCCCTTTCTCGGTCTGGGAGAGTGGTGAGGTTGAGCCATCTCACTCTTTCCTGCACCACCATGATCCCCATTACTTTGCCCGTGGCCTGGACGGCACAGCGCTGGACACGGAGGCAAATGTCCGTGACCGCTGCCATCTCGTCCAGAGTGGCTGCTCCCGGGCTACCCGACAGGTCCTCGCAGAGCTCCGCTTGGTAGGCGGTTAGCAGCGAGGACACGTTCAGGGCCCTGGCGGACAGCGCTGCAGCTTTATAGGACTTTTCAGTCATTGTGGACTGAAAGCGGTCCGCCTTTGCTGGCAGCGTGAGGTTCCTGCTCGGTGAGGGGCCCACCTTTGGTAGAAGGTAGGCCGCCACCAGCGGTTCCATGGGCGGTATGCGGAGCAGGCCGAGCCTCTCCATTCCATCGCAATCCAGGGAGGAGGCACCCTGGATTGGGACCTTGTTGCTGAAGGGCCGGTCTCTCCACGAGACCGACACTTCATCCAACATTTCTGGAAAAACCGGGAGGAGTTGCCTCCCTTTGCCCGCTGTTTGGGGAAGATGCTTCCCCTCGTAGCGGGACCTGGAGGTCTCCTTGGCCATTTCAGGCCACGGAACATTGAGTCTGACCGGACATCTTGAGTCGGACATCCTCCGTGGGTGAGACCATGGTGAGGTCTAACCGGGAGCCCCAGCTTGTTAAAGCGCGGGAATCCGTTCCCGCGTGTCTTGTCGTCACCGGGTCCATGGACATGGGGGGGTCCTGTTCCGACAGGCTAGCTTGTCTCGCTAGCCGTCGGCGGAGGCTCTTGACTGTGAAGTGGACACAATGTCCACATGAGCCGGGGTTGTCGATAGCGCCTCGGGCGTGTTCCAGCCCGAGGCAGGACGAACAGACCTGGTGTGTGTCTGTGCCCGAGATCTTCAACCCGCAGCCGCAGAGTCGAGCCACCGAGTCCCTGACTCCTCTGCTGTGAGGGAGAGGGGCTTCCATCTTTGTCGCCTCATGGCGTGGAGAGGACCCGCTCTCGACAGGTGGGACGGGAAAAAAGGTATTAACACCTTGTCCTTAATCCGGAGAAAAGGACGGTGTGGGTCTTTTATTCCCGGAGAATACTGACTGGTGTGGCAGTATGCTCCTTTTTTAATCCTTTTCCCCTCCGTGGGGAAGACAAAAGAAAAACTTCCTCGCTACCGTGGTGTCGGTAGAAAGGGAGCGAGCTAGCAACAGGTGTGCTGCTAGCTTGAAAAAAAATCGGACCTACCTTACTTTCTCGTAGAGAAGGGCGAGGTCGATTTTTAAGTACTAACGGCGTTAGTACTACCGTCTTCCTGCGAAGCAGATGGAGTAGCCGGCTAGCGCCCGTCGACCGAAATTGTATTTTGGGTTCAGTCTGTGGACAGTGAAGCTTGCCCGGCTACTGTGAGATGTGCTCTGAAGCGAGAAGAGGTGTTTGAATGACGCATGCGTTGTGGCGCAAGCTACTTATAAGGGGTGATTTCCCCTGACGCTGACGTCAAGATCACCAGCCAATCAGGATTGGCGTAATGAGATTGATGCTTCTGTTTGCTCCGCGATGAGGCGCATCCCATAGTGAGACATCGAATGGAGTGTTATGAATGAGAACTGGGATGTTTTCAGCCTCCAGGAATTGTGTACAGATCTTTGCAACATGGGGCCGTGCATTATCCTGCTGCAACATGAGGTGATGGTCGTGGATGAATGGCACAACAATGGGCCTCAGGATCTCGTCACGGTATCTCTGTGCATTCACAATGCCATCAATAAAATGCACCTGTGTTCGTCGTCCATAACATACGCCTGCCCATACCGTAACCCCACCACCACCATGGGCCACTCGATTCACAACATTGACATCAGAAAACCGCTCACCCACACGACGCCACACACGCTGTCTGCCATCTGCCCTGAACAGTGAAAACCGGGATTCATCCGTGAAGAGAACACCTCTCCAACGTGCCAGACGCCATCGAATGTGAGCACTTGCCCACTCAAGTCGGTTATGACGACGAACCGGAGTCAGGTGGAGACCCCGATGAGGACGACGAGCATGCAGATGAGCTTCCCTGAGACGGTTTCTGACAGCAGAAATTCTTTGGTTATGCAAACCGATTGTTGCAGCAGCTGTCCGAGTGGCTGCTCTCAGACCATCTTGGAGGTGAACTTGCTGGATGTGGAGGTCCTGGGCTGGTGTGGTTACACGTGGTCTGCGGTTGTGAGGCCGGTTGGATGTACTGCCAAATTCTCTGAAACGCCTTTGGAGACGGCTTATGGTAGAGAAATGAACATTCAATTCACGGGCAACAGCTCTGGTGGACATTCCTGCTGTCAGCATGCCAATTGCACGCTCCCTCAAAACTTGCAACATCTGTGGCATTGTGCTGTGTGATAAAAGTGAACATTTCAGAGTGGCCTTTTATTGTGGCCAGCCTAAGGCACACCTGTGCAATAATCATGCTGTCTAATCAGCATCTTGATATGCCACACCTGTGAGGTGGGATGGATCATCTCGGCAAAGGAGAAGTGCTCACTGTCACACATTTTCTCAGATTTGTGAACAATATTTGAGAGAAATGGTTATTTTGTGTCTATAGAAAATGTTTTAGATCTTTGAGTTCATCTCATGAAAAATGGGAGCAAAAACAAAAGTGTTGCATTTATATTTTTGTTCAGTGTATAACCATCAGTTCTTCAAATCGCAATCACTCAGGAACTCCTAATTAACGAATGATTCATTAATATAGTCTGTTAACCAGAAACTAACCATCTTCAATCGCAGTCACTCAGGAACTTCTCATTAACTATCTAGTCGTTCCTTATTCACTACTCAGTAACTAAGCACATTTTGTGTGCCTTATTGTAAAGTGTTACCTAAGAAGGATATCACCAAACATTTTAAGAATGTTTTTAGAAAACGCTATCCTACCTTTCAGAAGAACATTCTGGGAACCAAACTAAAACTTCCCGCTGAAAACATTCCTGGAACAATGAATGGTGACATTCGCCGAATGTTTTTAGAACCAAACATTTCTAGCTGGGTAGTCATCAATTAATCTTTTTTTCAATATCGCTCCTCTGTTTTAGCCTAGAGCTTTAATTGTAAGAACATTTATATTTCACACATACTTTATTTATTTTGGATGCAAAACCTCCCTCAAATGACTTAGACTTCGATGTATGAGGCGCATTCACACCGCAGTACTGTTCCCACAAAGGTCCATCAGAACTTAGTTCATGAGAACTCTTTAGTTCTCATGAACTAAGTTCAGATCGCGTTCACACCGGAATAAGTCCCTGAGGGAGGATTAGGCAAATGAAACCGCTGACGTCACTTCTTCTTCTTCTGCTTTGGGTTTACTGGCAGGCTACAAACAACTTCACGGCGAGTACAGTAGGTGGCGGTATGCACCTTAAAGTTGCAATCCGCCAAAAACCGAGAGAAGAAGAACCAACATAAGAAGAACAACACAAACTTCCGACCTCGGACATGATGGAGTTGACTGATGTTGTGGTTTTTGTGTTATACAGCGTTGTAACTGAGTTATTTAAGCCACAAAAGCAGATCTACACCACCTCAAATGAAATAGCAACGCTGCTTCGGAAGCGAAGACGGTTAAGAAGCGATATCAAAAGGATTGGACGACGGAATGCACGCTCTCTGGCCTTGTTTGACCGTAGGGCGGCTGAGGATGATGAGCGTTATCACGCCATAAGAACAGCAATGGTAAGTTATCAGTAAATCATAATACTATCTAATGTAGGATTTGTGGAGTTATGTGGGTCATTCCAGAATTGGAGGACATTTCATGTCCCCCATATAACACATCTTGGTGACTAACTTGCATCAAATATAACATTTAAAATAGGGATTTTATTTACTTTTTTTGGTATTATTCTATTGATATATGTCTCTTGTAATGGTAAAATCAATTTGTTAAATCATAAACATATTTTAGATAACAGTCATTTTGCACAGAACGTGTGTCCCTCAACATGCGTTCAACCAAACCGTTTTAGATTGGCACAGGAAGTGAAACAACTTTAAGTCAGATGACACAGTGGAAGTGACATCAGCAAGCCATCTGCTTGTGCCATGGGTAGACCACAACTAAGTCCTCTCTTTTCTTTTTCATATTTTTACAATCTTTTCAGTCTTAAAAGAGTGGCACTCTGACCCACTCAACCCTGTTACTGATATTATCAGAATAAAGCATATTCATTTCAAAGTTATCTTTCTTGCATTAGATATCCAAGTTTGTCCTTGCCTTGAAAGTAGCATTACATGCTACATCTAGCAATAATTCCTGAGGTTAAAGCTCTTTGTGCTTTTGTATGTGTTCCAGATATGCGAATACTACGGTGCGCGTCGTATCCCACGCTCTCTCTGGGTGAACAATAGAACCTCGGCCTGGTGGGAGACGGTGGTGCCAACGTACACCGATGAGCAGTGGATTAAAGATTTCCGAATGTCTAAGCAGTCTTTTCAATACCTCTGTTCTCGCCTGGAAGCAACGTTGGGGAGAAGCGACACAAACTTCCGGGAGTGTGTACCTGTGTGTAAAAAAATCGCCATAGCACTGTGGAAACTTGCGACCAACTCTGAGTACAGGACCATCTCTCATTTGTTCGGAGTCGGCATCTCTACAGTGCTTTGCTGTGTGCACGAGTTCTGCTCCTCTGTTGTGACGCTACTCCTTCCTGAGTTTATGCCATGGCCGAACTCTGAGAAGTTAGAGGAGATGGCGTTATTTTTTGAGCGCAGACGGGGTGTGCCGCAGTGTGTAGGTGCAGTAGATGGATCACACATCCCAGTTCTGAGACCAGAGGAACACCACAACGAGTATTTCAACTGCAAAGGCTGGCACTCGCTCGTCCTGCAGGGTGTTGTGGATGGCAAGGGCCTCTTTTGGAGTGTTTTTGTTGGCTTACCAGGTAGCATGCATGATAGCAGGGTGTTAGGCATGTCATCACGGGGTCGTTTTGTGGATAGGGGTGGTCTACTTCCTCATGTAACAAGGGATATTGGGGGACATGATGTGGGTTACTATATCTTTGGTGACTCAGCCTACCCCCTGCAAAGATGGCTGATGAAACCGTTCCAAGATAATGGAAGGCTCACACCCGAGCAACATGTGTACAACTTCAAAACAAGCCGAGCACGAGTGGTGGTGGAGAACGCTTTTGGCAGACTGAAGGGCAGTAGGCGGTGCTTTATGAAGCGAAACGACTGCAAGATTGACAAGATACAAATCCAGGTGGCAGCATGTTGCATATTGCATAACCTTTGTGAGAGTAATGGCGATGAGTACAGGGCCGAATGGACTGCCTTACCGGCGACCCAGCTTGATGGGCCAGCGCCAGCCATTGGCGAGGCTGGGGGGCAGCCTCCCCAAGACACGCGCACAGCCCTTATGAGGCATCTCTGTAAATTGACAATAAAGCTGATATTTTGTACAGTGCTTTTGGTTCTCTCTTTTATTTAGCAGTCAAGACAGACACAATTACAATAGTGCAGACACACCACAGCTACAGTATAAGGGTACTTTACAACAATGTAAATGTATTTATTATATAGTGTCCTCTCAGGCTGATTTAGCAAAAGGATATTAACCCTTGTATTTTCATTATTTATCTCAAAATGATATGATAAATTATTTGTGTGTATGCGTAAGACTAAGAGGAGAAGCAAGATACATGATCTGTTTAATCGCTATGTAGGTTCTCTTTTATTTAGCACAGTCAAGACATAACAATAACGGCATCACGCTGTCCCTGGTGTGTCGTATAAGTTAAAGTTTTAGTACCAAAACAATATAGTAACAGTGGCAATATATATATATAATAATACAAAATAAACTGTCCCAGCTGTAGGCTCCGCAGCAGACACACCTTAGTGCAAAGTTAAGTGTCAGTATCAAAACGGTGGCAATATATATATATATATATATATAAATAAATACAATACTGTCCCAGGTGTAGGGATAGGCTCCGCAGCAGACACACACTAGTGCAAAGTTAAGTGTCAGTATCAAAACAGTGGCAATTACATTACATGTCATTTGTTAGACGCTTTTATCCAAAGCGACTTACATACTCAATACTGTGGACAATCACAGGAGCAATTTGGGGTGAAATGTCTTGCCCAGGGACACAACGACATGCTGACTGCAGTGGGACTCGAACCTGCTACCCCCCGATTTAAAGTACAGCACAATCTCCACTGAGCCACAGCCCCCCCCCTTTATATACACACTACAGCGAAGAAGGCCTGTTGGATTTAACCAGCTCGGAAAGCACTGCCAGAAGCCCAACCTGGAAGGCCTGTTGTTGCTGCGCAGACACCTCAGCCTGGCGCGCCGATGCGTCAGCCTGGCGCGACATCACGTCAGCCTGGCGCGACATCACGTCAGCCTGGCGCGACATCACCATGACCAGATTGTCGTCCGTTTCCTGGGACTTATGAACAGACAACATCTGTTCGTCGTGCATCTCCCTGCTGACCATGGCACGTCGGTCCTCCATCGCCGCGATGGTGTCAAGGAAGCTCTCATCCCGAGTCCGCTTTCCTAAGAGGACAAATAAGCAAGATACAAGATCAGTTTATTCTCCATGTAGTTTTACAACATACAAGGAATTTGTTTACTAGTAGGTTGTTCACGGAGACAACATCGGACAGGGTGCAGGCAGGGACAGTTTAAAAAATGCAGGTGTAAAGTAGAAGGTAAGATAGGATCAAATAGCATAATATATATACACACACACTTTGTGTGTATACATATATATATACACATACACTGTGTGTGTGTGTGTGTGTGTGTGTGTGTGTGTGTGTGTGTGTGTGTGTGTACATATATATATACACATACTGTGTGTGTGTGTGTGTGTGTGTGTGTGTGTGTGTGTGTGTGTGTGTGTGTGTGTACATATATATATATATACACATACTGTGTGTGTGTGTGTGTGTGTGTGTGTGTGTGTATTGCCCTTATTTATTGTTTTGTAATTGTGAAGAGTGCTTAATGTATGCTTGAACTTTGTTTTTTGTCAACAAATCTTAAGAGTTTTCTTACCGGAAGTCATGCGACCTCTAGCCCGGAAGGTTACGTTTGTGAGGGTGAAAAAAGGTGCTAAAAGTCACGGTGTTTCAAAAAGACGGAAATAAACGTGATTAGTGGACATCAGTTCGATGCATAACGTTCTTTTCAAGACCAGAGTAGTAACAGTGTGTTTGGTTGGTGGAAAGGGAGACGAGCGAGGACTGCTGTCCCGATCTGGAGGGGAAAGCTCACTCGTTTCTAGATAGAGTTGTCCCATCTCTGCCCCAGAAACACACGATTAGTTAGTGAAACAAATTACAGAAACATTGCACACTTATTCACAAGTCAAAACGTTTTCATAGCGGCCGAGAATAGCTAGCCAGCTAGCTGTTATTAGCCTGCTCAGGGTCGGCATGCTAACGGTGTTATCCAGTTCAGCCTAGCATGGCTAGCTCGATCTACTGAGCAAATAAAGGTACATCTGAGACCAGTATTGTGCAGATTAAAACAGTGCAGTGCATGTAGTTTATTTTTATCTTCTTTGACGTCGTCGCCGAACACTGAATCCGCCATTTCAGCGGCCTCCCACACCAGCGCGCCCGAATCGATTGTCGACGCTGTGCCGGAGAATGAGGGCCTGTGGCCGAGCAGAGCATCCAATATCTCGTACCATTTTCTGGTCTTCCGGTCGTTACCACTCTTATTATTGTGGTCTTTTATTTTGTTGTAGTCCTGCCTGAGCTTCTTTATTTTGTCCCGGCATGAGTTAGCGATGTGGAAGATTCCCAGGTAACTTCAGCGAACAACGGTCGTACAACTTAGAATTGGAAACTGCCCTTAGCAGAAGCCGCTGGGTCGCGTCCTCGGAGTAAATCGACAGAAGCGCCGACACATCCTCATCACTCCACCGCTCCGATGACTTCTTTGCAAAAACTGTTTCCATAACTGCTTTCAAAAACAAAGTACTCTCTGCGTTGGTGCGCTGGGCTAATAATGCGAGGAAATAAAAATGGCATTTTCAGAGTTTCACGGGGAGTGGTTTGCAATCCGCCCAGCCAATCAGAAATAGGAACCTTTTTCTCCCACGAAAGTCCCTGCTCTCTAGCAGGGACGGAAAGGGGGTGAAAAGGTTCTCATGAACTCATTTTAGTTCCGGCTCTTTTTGGTGTGAACGCGACATTTCGGAACTATATCGGAACTAAAGGGGGAAAAGTACTCCGGTGTGAACGCGGCTATTGATAGTGGCGCCCCAGAATGCACGGCGGTTCCCATTCACTATCAGGAAGTTTACACTTGTTCGATAAGTTCTTGATGTCACAGTCTTCTGTTCCTTGCACTACTATACGTAAATATACACATGTAACCTCATTTACTTCATTCATTTGATGGATGGTTTTTTTCATTTTCAGAATTATATCTGCATCAATCTGTCCTGCTTTTGAAATAAGTATTTTACAAAACAGTCAATGTCTGTCATGAAGATTTTAGTCTGGCCCATTTATCTCTGTTTGCTTAATGCCAATACTATTTTCCAAAATTAATGGAATCAACATTTAGAGAGCCCAGTACTTTGTCTTTCCATGAATCAACTGAGAAGGCAAACAAACAGCCTTGTTTTATCAATGCAATCTTTTCTGCTAATTATTCCTTCACTGCGGGCGGATAAACAAGTCTGAGAATTCAGGCCTCCAACGTCCTGCGGGGGAGAGTAGTTCCTGGATTAGACTCTGCAGATTGTTGTTGTACAGTCTGTGGCCCAGTTTCTGTACCCCCCGTCACTCCAGGAGCTCCAAACGGACTCACCGACAATCTGCTCTCTACCAAATGAGGCACATTCATAATATGCATCATCGGTGTTTGTATTCATTCGGGCTCGTCTGTGTTGGTTTTTAATGCAGAGAAGATTTCCCCAACGATGGTGGCCGTCAGGAATATCTTGGATTGTGTTCTTACTTTGTGAATTGGTATCTTGGTCGTGTCTTAAGACCGTCTGTCATGGCACAAGATTTTGTTATTTAAGAAAATGTGTAATTTTGTTAAAGCAGAGCTGTCATGATTTGTATGTACAGACGTAGTTTTATACTAACCTAAAAAAGAGCACTCAGAAGCCTGGACATCTTTAGCCTATTTGATCCCTGTTATATCCTTTGGTTTTCATTTGTCTTTAATTGGGCGGGTTTTCATGATTTGAGTGGGTACTACAAACTACATTTTGGCTATATTCCAAGAAATAACTCTAAGGTTCAGTCTAGGCAAGGTAAAACAGGACTCTGCATAACAAACTCCTTTTTTGCAGGTCAAAACAACATACAATCAGGACGAATACAATCTTATCTGAAGAGCAGAGAAATGGGCAGAGACTCTCAGTGGTGCTGATTAAACAGGAAAACACTCGAAAGGAGCTGATTGGCTGGGAAGACTTATGAGGCTGATTCCGATCAGGTGTGTAGATGGGCAGAATTCTGGGAACACTAACGAGGCTGATGCATAGAAGGTGTGTGTAGGAGGAGGGAAATCAGCACAGGGACACAAATGGAAAAAACACAAATGAAAATGTCTCAACTAAACAAGAGAACTTTAAATGTTGAATACAAAATGATCCATTATAACACTTTCATTGTATGACTTCGACTAGAAACGTTTCATTAGTGATTCCCTAATCATCCTGTGGTCTTGGTAGATTCTCTTTTTACATGTCCTATAACCAGTGTTGGGACTAACGCGTTACAAAGTAACGCGTTACTGTAACGCCGTTATTTTTGGCAGTAACTCGTACTCTAACGCATTACTTTTTAAATTCAGTAACTCAGTTACCGTTACTACATGGTGCGTTACTCCGTTACTGCGTTTTTTTATATAGTCAACAGCCAGGTGAACGGAGATGAGAACTGTACTTAAGTACAGTACTTGAGTAAATGTACTTAAATACTTCCTGTGTCACATGCGGAGACGGGCTGTGGGCGTGTTTGTGTTGTTTACTAACAAGACTATCATGGCGGCGGCGGAGCTCAAGTCTAGTTTCTCCACCTGGAGATATTCTCACTATTTCACTTTTGTCGAGCACAAAGAAAAGAACGTTTTAGTTAAATGTAAGTTGTGTCGTGGCGGGTCAAAGAGCCTATCTACTGCCCAAACCAGTCATTCAAATCTCTTAAAACATCTGCAAAAACAACATGCTGGGACGAAGCTAGTAGCTAAGACCACAGAGACTCAGCCGACGCCACTCCACCTCCACCTGCACCTAAGCAACAGCGGCTGGATTTTAACCGAGGGACTGCTAGCCAGGGAAAAGTCGATAAAGCCATTGCACGGTATGTTGTAGAACACATGCAGGCTATTCCTACAGTGGAGTCACCCGCTTTCAGGGAGCTAGTTAGCATGATAGCATGTCCGGGCGGCACACGGCATATGGGACGGAAAACTTTTTCCAACTACTTGGAGAAAGAATATACAACAATGTAAAGCCAGCTAATATCGATGCTATCCAGATTGCATATAATGCATGTCAAGTTGATCAACAGATTGTATTTTTCTCCAATGCAATAACAGTACTGAAATGAAGGCTATAAGGGCATTAATATAATGGGAGCCCTTTTTTTAAGTAACTAAAACGTTACTTTTCACAGTAACGCATTACTTTTTGGTGTAAGTAATCAGTAAAGTAACTGAGTTACTTTTGAAATGAAGTAACTAGTAATGGTAACTAGCACAACACTGCCTATAACACACAGTATGTCATATGCAGTGGCGGCCAGCCCATAGGGGCGCTAGGGGCGCCGCCCCCCCTCTTCCCACATTAAAAAGACAAAAAAGAAAATATATATTTTAAAAATACATTTTTTATTTTTATTTTTAATAAACAAGGTAAATATTATATAATTGGTATCAGTAAAATGTATAATCTACAATAAAATCTCGTTTAAAATTGTGTTACGATGTCTAATGGCGCATTCACACCAGCCTTGTATAGTCCGGTTGAATCGAACCCTGGTGCGTTTAGCCGCTTGGTGCGGTTCATTAGGCTCGGTGTGAACACAATCCGAGACCTCTGAAGTGAACTAAACAACCGCTAAAAGAGGTGGTCTCGGACCGCTTGCTTGCGAACTCTGGAGCGGTTCATTGCTGGTGTGAACGCAGTCCGCACCAAAATATAGGAAGTGTAGTATTTACGTGACAAGAACGCGGATGTCTTCAAATATCTTTAGCGAAAGAGTCTTTCAAGACATCCGTGGTTGTTTAGTTAAAGAGTGAAGCAGAAGGAAGTGTTTAACAGTGTCGTGTAAAGTAAAAATTCTCCGTCAACTACATAAAATTAAGAGCACCTGTCGTCGGTGAAACGCCCTCCTGACTGCAGAACGTCTCTCATTATATGTGTTCTAATGTTTTTTAATGGACGTTGTCTGATTATATAAATCATATGCGCGGGCCGCTAGTGTCTGTTGATCTCCAGATTAACAGCAGCATGAGAATAACCTGCCGAAAGTGCAGATGCTCCATGACATCCGGTAGAAATTGCCGGTGCTCCATGGCATCCGGTAGAAAATTGCCGGTAGAAAATTGCCGGTAGAAAATTGCAGGGATTTGCGTTTTTACCCCCTTAATGTCTGACCAATGGTTGAACAGCATTTCCGTGCACATGACTTGTCTTTAAAGTTTATAGTCCGTTTGAGTTTTGCAGTGTGAACGCAAACCGAACCTTCTGAAAAATGAAACAATGTAACAAACTGTGGTCTGGTGCGCACCAGAGAAGCGGACTATTAGGTGTGAATGCACCCTAAAGTTACTGATAAGTCACATGTTTCCTGCCTGGCCTTGCCCGTGTATCACTACCCTCTCTCGTCTGGGCGCTATGCACAGCGCCCAGACGAGAGTGCAGCAGAAGCCAACTGTTGCTATCTTTAAATTATACCGCCGAAACATAATTTCAGCCAATCAGCGTTGTCAAATCTGATGGTCACAGGGTGCCTACGTCAGCGCCCGGTGCAGTCTGAGTTGTTTGGACTCGTATCCAAGGAGACAAAACAGGAAGCTGTCAATCACTCTGGAATCTATCATTAGCAGCTAATAGGAAAACTTAGTTTTTGACATTAAAATGGAATTATGGATTATCAATACTTTTTCAAAGTGACAGACACATTGGATTAACCTATGGATTAACCTTCAGCCGCGTTTTTCTTGTTTTTGATCAGATAACAGGAAAAGGTGAGCATATCTCCGTGTTGTGCTACCTAAAGCTACGTCGTGTGATGTCTGTATTTGCTTCCCCTGACGCGAGTTCTGACCGCTCAGTGATGATACTTATATTTCTAGAATCTGTGGACTCTCAGCTTGTTAGCTAAGCTTGTTTGTGCATATCCGATAAGTATATAGATTGATTTATACCTAGAGTGCCTTAGCATTTTTTCGCTCAGGGCTCATTTAGACGCTTCTTGTGAGACTTGTGTTTTGTTTCGGTAAACATGGTTCATATCATCAGTTAGCTGAGTTTCTTGAATGAGTAGGACACATGAATAGTTTATTACATTTTAAGAAGCCCTGAGACACAGTTTAGGGAGAAAAAAGCCCCTTAACAGGTTAAATGGGAATGAAATCATTTTAAGTAATTTTGAGTATTCCCAAAGCCCCGGTGTTCTGCAGTGTGTGTGGGCCTACTGTACTGTTGCACAGTTTATGCTGTAGAAACTATGTCCAGGACAAGGTGTTTGGAAGTTTTGGAAGATTCATAGCCAACCACACTGAAGATTATGGAGGTATTGATCAGTCTTCTCATATTTTTAAGCCTCAATTTGTCCTTCCCCCCCCTCCTCTAACCTCACCAGAAGTCATAATTTAAGAGGTCTTTTCTCAAAATGTTTTACCGGGGGAGCATCCCCCCGGACCCCCCTAGTATTGTTTGGTCACCATTTCCACAGCCCCACCTAAAATATTTTCCACCAGCCGCCACTGGTCATGGTTCAAATCAAATCAAGTTTTATTTATATAGCACATTTATAAACGATGTTTGGTGGAGCCAAAGTGCTGTACATATAATAAAACTAGCCTACAGTAGAGACACTTTACAGCAAATACTACAGCACAGATTGTTCAGAATATCAGTATGAGAAAAACGACACCCTCTATCCTTAGACCCTCTGTCCTCAGACCCTCTGTCCTTAGACCCTCTGTCCTCAGACCCTCACATCGTACAAGGAAAAACTTCCAGAGAAAACCCACAGTTTAAGGGAACATGGGAGAAACCTCAGGGAGAGCAACAGAGGAGGGATCCCTCTCCCAGGACGGACAGACGTGCAATAGATGTTTGCAATTTAATAGGTTATAAATGATACTGCTGCCTGCATTCATACATCAGTAAAACATAAGTGTTTGTTTTGAATACATGGGCTAAACACACTTTTCGGAATAACAGGCCTGGCACCAGTTTAAAACATATTTTAAATCCTGCTGCTCATCCTGTTCCTCCGTGTTCAGTGTGAGCCCTCTGGTTGTAATGACCTGTCTCCTGTTAGCACCCTGCTTTGATCATTCCCTTTCTGTCATTATAGTGTGTTCTGAGAATGAAGGGACGCATAATTGAATCTGATTGCTCTGTCATTACTATTGAATTGTTTTTGATGTGAGTTTCTTTCACGTGCTACATTTAATAACCTGAATGCCGAGTTATTACAACATAATAGCTGCTCAAAATTACATGATCATTATTCAGGAGTCCAATATCAGCAAGAAGTGGCCATATTGATGTGTTGCTTGTTCACAAGGCGTCCTATAACCACACACTGTTTGTGTGATGCAGGTTTCTTTGAACAGCTGCAATCGTGGTACAGCTGAAAAAACCAAATGGCGAATATAGAGCATATTTATCGTGCAGAGAGGATAGTATTTTAATTTGATATTTTTGGAATGTCTCAGATTATATAATTGAATTTAATAGTATTGGATATGGACATCATGCATACTGTTTTTTTACGTTTAACTGTAAGCAAATGTTGTTCAGCCAGTGTTAAACCTTGTCCAAAGCATTTGAGAGACAAGATGTGATTATTTCAGTATTTTTCCCGTGTATAAAGATGACCGCATCATCGGCATACATTTGCACATTCAACTCAGGACATACAAGTCATTAATGTACAGTGAAAAAAGTAACGGTCCAAGAATGGAACCTTGTGGAACCAACAGGGTTGACAAGGTAGGGGGATTTGGCACCGTTGACCAAAACCATAGACTGTATATATAAATGGACGTAGGGTCCGTGACGTCACCCATAGGATTCTGCAGAGTTGCCGTGAAGCCCTTAGTAGGCGGAGTCGGCCACTAACGGCTCAACAGTGACGTCAGAGTTCAACTCCCGCCTTCTCCAGCCTGCTCCAAATAAGGGCAAAGAGGCGGAGCCGAGGCGGGACCTGCTGCCACCGAGCTGGAAGTTCCAGAGCTAGCTGAAGCTACCAAGCTAAGCTAACATGCTCCCCATCTGCACGCTGCCGTCGCATTTTACGTTTCTAAGGTAAGCGGCCTTGAAACTATTCAGCAAAACTATAAATAATAATCTAAGTTATTGAGTTTTTAGCATAATACTTCAGAATCTTAAAACCCCTTAACGTTTGTATGCAATTGTGCTAAATTCAACACTGGAATCAAGCAAATATTAATGTTTGCATGACATTAGTTATTTATATTTTGATATCACTTAACTATACGTTTAATACATTTAAGTCAAGCTAAGGTACATGTGATGGTAGCTAGTTAGTGCTCTTACCTGTGAGGCCAACAGCATAATAACCAGACTGTATCATTAAAAATAAGTACCAGTTCTAGATCCTTGACTTTAGACAAACAATTCAAAAGACAAAATGTATTTAAAGATCAATCTTTATTTGAATGTGCCTCTTAACCTGAGATATTAGTTATACAGTAATAGTATTGACAATCTAAAAAAACTGAGCAACTCAACAGTCAACTTTATGTTTCTTATTGTCTAAAGCATTTATTATTTTCATTTCCCCCCTCTCATATTCAGTGTGGACGGATTGAGACAGCGTGGTGTCCAGAGGGCTGCAGAGACTTCAGGGAGAAACCTCCGTGTGATGGACGTCCTGTCTGTTGGTTTGGAGAGGACTGAGGGTCTTTCCTCTGCGAGGAGGACCAGGCCTGATGGAGGAGCCCATGCTGGGCACAGCTGATACCAACTGCACAGGCCTAGTCTGTCACGTTATTTGACTAAATGTGTTTACTTATACATTTAATAGGTTTACACCTTCTGTCCATATGTGCTTTTTATTTAAAACATTTGATTAACTTTTGGTTCACATTTCAATAAATTGTATTTGTATTTGCACTCCTTTCGTCCATTATTCTTACTGAACATGTTAGATTACACATTCACATCTGACTGAAGATTGGCCCCATTTATTTGTGACGTTGCAAACTCTGCGGTACAAGGCACAAGTGATGTGAAGCTCATAAAGTGAGGCAAATAGAAATAATCAGCTGATGGAGTGTAGATGTGGAAATAGCTGCATTCGATCAGCTGACTGTTTTTACAATAAAAGTTGTTTATAGTGAATGTCCTGTACTGGTCTTAAAATCTCATAACATCAGCTTTTAATGTTCCTCTTGGATGTTCTTCTTGACCCTCAGAGAAGGAGAAAATGTTGTGTCTTTCAGGCATGTCCTTTCCTAACAAAAATGACAGGAAACATAAAACATATTATTGCAGAACAAGTGTGTTATTTATGAAAGCGGTGTGTTTGTGTGTTTAGGGGCTATAGATATAATTATTTTGTAATTGTAATGTTTTTTTTTTTATTTAAACAATGAGCTACAAAGACAATCAGATTATGAATGAACAGTATGAAGTTCATCAACATTGAAATATATGTTATCATCAAAATAATATGTAACTGTTATCAAAACGTAGTGCAACTGTAGAAGCTTGCTCTGTTGTCTCACTGAAAGAATCACTTTTACCACGTTTTTTACAGACAATATTGAGAGATAAATCTTTGCCTTCAGTACATTACATTAGAAAGCTGACAAAGTCATATTGCTAAATATCTAAATGTAACTTTTTGCATGGAAAAACCCCTCAACTTAACTGATGTGCAGGTGATCTAGTATTTAGTATTGTTTATTGGAATGTATATCAGTGTATTCAAGTCAATACTTAATTCATTTAAACCAATATCTTTCTTGATTCTTTGTACAGTATGAGTCTTTGTACCTGAGCTGAAGTTCACTGCTGTGAGGAGTCCAGTTCTGTCTCTCCCTCTCTGGTCCAGCCTGTCTGCATCACCTGGACACCTTAAACAAACAGATATATATATATATATATATATATGTGTAAAGTACCATGTGTACAAACAATATAACTGATTCTCTTCTGTTGGATTGTGTATTGTCCGAGTCAGGGTCCTTTTTATTTTACTGTAACTTTGGAAGTTGTGTTACCAATGCTTACTGTTTATTTGATACAATGCAATTAATAAAAACAATAAGGTTTGGGTTCGTTCTTCAGATGACTGTGACGTTAACGTGTAAGCTCAATAATGAACTCCAGCTCAACCAACCATATTGTAATATCTAAGTAATCATCTTGAAATATGACATTAATAATTGTAATATACACACATCTTATTGTGAGGTTGATTTCACATAACTACTTCGACATTAGCTTGTCTACATACTTGAGCATAGCCAATTTAAATTAACCTTAGCGATGCATACAGTTCCTCCTACATAATAAAATATCTCTAAGTTACAAGGATGTAACCTTATTTTATCAACCTCAAAACAGAAGCCGTTTGTTCAACAGTATTATCCCACTTAACACTTGTCTATTTCGTTTTAACCTTTATATATACAGTCTATGATTTTAACTTGGAGGGTACGATTACAATCGTTAGCACCGATGTAGCTACCACTAGCTTACATGCTAACCCAAGCCTTACCATTCATTACGTAGCTGATTAAAATCATTAACACATAAATAAAGCACTCGAATTTCACTTACCGCATTCATGCACCGTCTGTTTTAACCACAGAGCGAGTCACAATAGTCCGATATATAAGCATGAAGAACAAACAACCACGGCCGGCTACAAGTTGTGTTTCCTGGATGAGCTGAGCAGGCAGAGTCCCTGTAGCTAGCTTCACGGAGCAGCTAGCAGAGAGACGAGAAGCTAACAGCGGCAGGCACTTGACAGAGCCGTCACTCAATGTGACCACGCCCTAATTAATGCAAAAACTTTAAGACCTAATATAAATAAAAGGGTCGCGTTAGAAAACAATTCACTCTCAGATCCATAATCATGAAGGTGGAATCTAACTATATCGATAATAAAATGTATGGAGCCAGGGAGAGAAACATGTTGTTTTCTGCTGTAAAGTTGGGCATTTTAACATGGGGGTCTATGGAAATTGCTCCTTTCTGCAGCCATCGCCTATCGGCCAATATATGAACTGCAGTGTGTGACACTTCCGTATTGGCTTCACGGCTCTACCCCACAGTTTGCCGCTTGACCAAAACACACTGTTTTCTGTTCGATAAGTAAGACTTGAGACAATGTATTGAAACTGCCGAAAAATTTAAATAGGTCAGCTTTGTAAGGATCACTTGGTGGTCAACAGTGTCAAAAGCCTTGCTGAGGTCAAGGTAAACAGCACCTACATATGGGCTCGTGTCCAAGATACATTTAACCTTTTCCACAAAGACACAGTTAGCTGTCTCAGTGGAGTGGTGAGCACGGAAACCAAACTGCATTGGGTGGAGTGGAGCGAAGCCTTTATCTAAATGTTTGGTGATTAGTTTTGACACCCATTTCTCAGCTATCTTAGAGACACAGGGGAGGATGCTGATTGGTCTATAATTGGACATCATTGCCTTATCCCCAGATTTAAAAAGCGGTGTCACCGTGGCCACCTTCCAGGATGATGGAACTTCCCTCATGCTGATTTACTAGCATAGTAATTGGTTTTATTAGACCTTCGATATGTGTCTTTATAAAGTTGGTGTCGAAATCATCTGCATCCCTAGCCTTAGATTATATTTTTTACCTCAGCCTCTGTGATTTCCACCTGGTTAGGGATGGGTATCGAGAACCGGTATTAAGTCAATACCGGTACCTGATTGGACAGTATCTGTATACCGTTAAGCCGCTGGACAAACGGTGCTGCGATCGGTATATGTGTTACGTCTACTTTCTTAGTTTAACTTTAAACCATTCTGGTTGGTTGGGAACCCTCATCCTGTGTGATGTATCCGGTTTGAGACCCCTCTGATTGGCCACTGTAAATGCCACTCGTCATCTCTCTCAACAGCGCTCTTATCATTGTTGTGAGACTCCCGCAGGCATGACGGACAGAGCGAAGCGATCGAAGGTCTGGGTGCACTTTAAAAAATGTAGTGGCGATAGTGCAAGGTGCAATCTATTACTCAATTAGTTGCTTGTAAAGGGGGTAATACAAGCAACTTAATGAAGCATTTGCAAACAAGACACTCATTGAATCTAAAACGGTGCAGCGTATTTGACAGCCTAAACAATGTGGCTGCTAGGGATACTGCTAGTGCTCACGGCCCGTCCACACAGCCGGCGGGCGTGTCTGAAACTCGACCAACAACCAATCACATGAATCTCCCGCCCCTGACACACAAGCAGCGGCTTGATTGGCTAGAGCAGGGGTGGCCAACCAGTCAGAGGTTAAGAGCCACATTGTTTCTATGTTACTGCAAAGAGCCACATCAAACACACAGTCACTGATACCGCTTGTTTCAGTTTTTTGTTTTAACCACGTCACTGATGCATTTTTGTGGCATTGGGATATATATTTTTAAAAATCCTCTGGAGCAGAGAGGAGCTGTGGATTATTGATTAATGCTACAGTGTTTCTTAGGGTCAAAAACACTAAACTCACAACTTAAAATGAAAGCGTTTAGTTTATTTAGTAAAACAGCACATGTTCAATGTTAAAAGTGACAGTAGTTATAGATTATTTGCAATTTGGTGCTACATATATATTTAAAAAAAAAAAAATTCTATATATTTTTTAAACACCTTGAATTTCAGGGGGGGCGCGGGGCTCCGTTAGCGGGGCGCAGCGCCCCTCCAAGTCACTGGTAGGGGAAACACTGGATAGTGTTTAATCAACGATAGGTTCCCCCCCCCCCTCAAAGGTGATTGGTTCACTGCATCGCAGGTATTATTGTGATTGGCTCTTGGGCCACATAAAAATTAGACGCGCTGTCATCCTCTCATACTGACACCACACATACACACACACACACACACACGTAGGGAGAGCCGGGACGAAAGTAACGCGGGACGAAAGGAACACGGGACGAAAGTAACGGAGCAGTTTTATCCGAGCCCAAACAACTTTGACCGGCCAAATTCAATACTTAACAGAACTACTACATATCAGGTTTAACTGTCAGGAGTAGTGTGGTTTCGATACCGATACCAAGTTAAGAATTGCGATTCCGATTATTTTTCGATACTTTTCTTAAAAAAAGGGAAACAGTCTTAAATGTAATTATTGTGCTTTATTTCACACCAGAACCATAACCATAACACACACTTTTAAACAATGAGAACAATAAATAAAATAAATGACAAGAGTTCGTATTAAATAAAATTAATACATGTCTCACAGACGGGCCTCGTGGTGTCCGTAGGCTTGCCCTCACTGTCAGAGATATAGCTCAAATACATCAAAATTTCGCTTCTGGCGTCTTTTATTTTTTAACAAGCCGAGGCGCAGCGGCAGTTGCACTCCCACTTGCAGCCATGCTTCTCGTTTTCTCACGTGCTCTGACAGCTAGCGCGTGCACGAGAGCGGGGAGGCACTTGAGCGTGCTTGAGAGGGGCGGGACTGCAGGCACGGCTGCAGTGCAGGGAGTGCGCTGAACACACACGGCTCTTATTAAAACGGCGCTTTCTCACCGGAGTACTTTCTCCCGTCATTCTTAAAGTACCGATACTAATGAAACGGAGGAATCGTAACGTTTTTAACGGCAGGGTATCCGCTGCTTGGCCTTTAGCCCTCGGCGCGGACCCGCAGTCCTCAGAAGCCAGCCGGCGGTGTGTGGATCTCCGCTGCTCGGCTACCAGCCCTCGGCGCGGACCTGCAGTCCTCCGATGGTGTGGGTAGAGGTCCTGCTGTTAGGTCGGCAGCCGTCAGCGCGAGACCGCAGAGACCCGCTGGTGGTGCTAGCTGTTCAGCTAGCCAGCTTCTTCGGTAGCCGGCTGATGGCGTGTGGAGCACAGCGGCTGGGCCCCCAGTCGCCAGGTCGATGGAAACGACGCCGGGACCCGGACACGGATGTATATCTCCCGAGAGCAAGAGACACAGCAGAGCCAATAGCCCAATATTCTTCTCTTTTCGTTTTAGTCCCTTTTTTGTGTTTGAGAGAGTCTGCCAGGAGTGCCACATGAATGAACTGTAGAGAACATGCCGAAATGCTTGGTATTCGGCGACGTTGCTGGCGCAGATAATGATGTATCCTCAACATGTTGTTTTACCAAGGGGGCAAGATTAGTGGTGTAGCTAAACAGAGGCTTAAGATTTAGAACAATCATGCAGAGATAGATTGCTGCCACTGCGCCTGAACTGCCTGCCACCGCCATCTTGGATCTAATTGAAGAAGTCATACTGTCACTCATCAATTTTGCATGAGTTACACTATAACTAAAACTATACTTCACTAGTGTACAGCAGTAATTTAACTACCTATAATTACATTACATGTCAGACATAGTGTATCACCTTTTTACTTAAGGCGAGACACGTCAGGTGTGCTGCCTTAAAGGTCCCATGTCATGCTTTTCCGGCTATCACCCGTCCCCTTGTGTGTTAAGGTTTTTATCCATGTGAACAGTCTGCAGAGTCACAAACCCTCAAAGTACACCCTGTAGCGAGTAAAACTCTAACACAGAAAAGACCTGTCTATGCTGCCCCAGAACGCCTCGCTGGAAATTTCTCTATTTCCATTGTTTTCTTCCTGAGTATAGTGACGTGCCTATACCCAAACCTAGTGGAGCCTCACAGCGGCAAAACTGTGGTGCGCTTACACTGTAGGAGCTCCAACAAGCCGTGTAGGACAGAGAGTGAATACACATACTTTACAGAGATGCTGTATGAGAAACCAATGTGAGTTTGAAAAATTGCACAGTATAAATCTATTCTAGTAGACCTCAACAATGGGATTATGATCAGTAGAAATGGCCATGACATGGGACCTTTAAGGGCATTTTATAATGTTATAATTTGTTTGCAGTTGATAAGTCGAGACAAATTGAAAGGATATGGCGTTCCACTAAACTTGAAGAATCTCGTTTAATTTGGTATATTACTCTCAATGAATATAAGAAAGCACTGCGTAAAGCGAGAGCAGCCTACTACTCTTCATTAATAGATGAGAATAAGAATAATGCAAGATTTCTTTTCAGCACTGTAGCCAGGCTGACAGAGAGCCACAGCTCAACTGAGCCTTCTATTCCCATAGCACTCAGTAGCAATGATTTTATGTGCTTTTTTAACCATACAATTGTTACTCTTAGAAACGAAATTAATGACCTCTTGCCTTTGACCAGTAAAGTGTTATCAACAGCTCCCGGAAACGTAAGTTCTAATATTACACTAGATAGTAAACTAGAATGCTTTTCAGCCATAAACCTTGAACAATTAATTTCAATGATTCTCTCTTCTAAACCATCAACGTGCATGTTAGACCCAATTCCAACTAAGCTGTTGAAGGAAGTTTTTCCATTAATTAGCACTTCTTTATTAAATATTATGAATATGTCTTTATTATCAGGCTATGTTCCACAATCATTCAAAGTAGCAGTGATAAAACCGATACAACCTCGATCCAGAGGTTTTAGCCAACTATAGACCTATTTCTAATCTTCCGTTCCTCTCAAAAATTCTTGAGAAACCGGTCGCAAAACAGCTGTGTGATTACTTAAAAAAACAATGATTTATCTGAAGATGTTCAGTCTGGCTTTAGAACACATCATAGAGACAGCTCTGGTTAAAGTCACAAATGACATTCTACTAGCCTCAGACAAGGGACTTGTCTCTATCCTTGTCTTGCTCGATCTCAGTGCTGCATTTGATACTATCGACCATGATATCCTATTGCAAAGACTAGAGCACTTAGTTGGCATACAGGGAACTGCTTTAGGCTGGTTTAGGTCCTATCTATCTGAACGCTCTCAGTTTGTACGTGTCAACGATGAATCTCCCACGCAAACCAAAGTTAGCCATGGAGTGCCACAGGGCTTAGTGCTCGGACCTATTTTGTTCACATTATATATGCTTCCGTTAGGCAATATTATAAGGAATCATTCTGTAAACTTTCATTGTTATGCGGATGATACTCAACTATATTTATCAATCAAGCCTGATGAAATTAATCATCTAAATAAAATTCAAGACTGCCTTAAGGACTTAAAAACGTGGATGACCTTAAACTTTTTGATGTTAAACACGACCAAAACTGAAGTTATTGTACTTGGCCCGAAGAATCTACGAAACAGATTATCTAAAGATATACTAACTATGGATGGCATTAATTTGGACTCCAGTGAGACTGTAACCCCCTAATCCCACCAGGAGTGTCTGCGCTGCGGCGTTTTTAGCGATCGCGGCCACTCTAGTCAATGGGTGCTATTCCACCAGACCCGCTGCGCCGTGGCTCGAAGCGTCCCAGAAGCTCCTCGCCGCAAGGAATTTCTAAAATATAGGATGAATCCTATTTTTGACGCGGCGCAGCGCGGCGCAGGCAGGAAGTGGAACGTTCATCCAACAACTGCGAGGCTGCACACACGACGCTCCGCTTCCGCAACGTTTTGAAACGCGCCTGGTGGGTTATGACACAGGAGGAGGTAGCAGCGCGGCGCGGTCGCAGCGCAGACGCTTCCGGTGGGATCAGGGGGTAAGGAATCTTGGTGTTATATTTGATCAGGATTTATCCTTTAACGCCCACGTAAAATCAATTTCAAGGACCGCCTACTTCCATCTACGTAACATTGCAAAAATCAGGCATATCTTGCCTCAAAACGATGCAGAGAAACTCGTCCATGCATTTGTTACTTCTAGGCTGGATTATTGTAACTCTTTATTATCAGGGAGTACCAAGAAGTCAGTCAAGTCGCTTCAGCTAATTCAAAATGCTGCGGCTCGTGTACTAACCAGAGTTAGGAAAAGGGACCACATTACTCCTGTTCTGGCTGCCTTACACTGGCTCCCTATAGAACACAGGATAGCATTTAAAATTATTCTTCTCGCCTACAAAGCCCTTAATGGGCAGGAGCCATCTTACCTTAAAGAACTCATTACACCCTACTGGCCTACTAGGGCGTTGCGTTCCAAGAATGCAGGGTTGTTGGTTGTTCCTAGAATCTCTAAAAGTACAATGGGAGCCAGCGCCTTTTCTTATCATGCTCCACATTTGTGGAATCAGCTTCCAGTTTGTGTTCGGGCGGCAGACACCCTATCCGTTTTTAAGAGTGCACTTAAGACCTTCCTTTTTGATAAAGCTTATAGTTAGGGCTGATTAGATTCAGCCCCTAGTTTGTCGGGGGACATCTTACTTCTTCCTTCTCTTTGTCTGTACCTGTGTCCTCTCATGTTCCGATTAACCCAGCTTCCCCACATGTCTTTCTTTTTGGTGTCTGTATACGCCGGGATCCGGAGTCATGGATGATCCTGCGGTCCTGTGTCCTGGATCGCGAGCGCTGGATCTTGAGTCGTGGCTGTGGTCCTGGATCATCGGTCCTGGATGGATATCCTCGTGGATTCATCTTCCTATTATACACACATGCATTTCCAAACATCTGGACTACCTATGTTGCAAATGTATTATCTCTTCAATTTACACACGGCATCTATTGCACGTCTGTCCGTCCTGGAGAGGGATCCCTCCTCTGTTGCTCTCCCTGAAGTTTCTCCCAGGTTCCCTTTAAACTGTGGGTTTTCTCCGGAGGTGTTTCCTTGTACGATGTGAGGGTCTAAGGACAGAGGGTCTGAGGACAGAGGGTCTAAGAACAGAGGGTCTGAGGACAGAGGGTGCCGTATTGTCATACTGATATTCTGTACAAACTGTGAAGACCACTGAGACAAATGTAACATTTGTGATATTGGGCTATATAAATAAACATTGATTGATTGATTGATAAAGTCACCACTAGGAGTGCTGATGATCATGTTATCTTGAAGTTTGCTGTTCTTAGCGTCACTTCCGGATAAGCGGTAGAGAAACGGCATGGTCAGAGTGTATTTTTCTAAATGTATCTGCTTCCATCCACAAGGAACATCCTAGAGACCAGGGGCCTCATTTATAACGCTGTGCATAGGTACAGAAATGTTCCGACATTTTCCGATTCACCAAACATTGCGTACCGGCGAGGAAAGTGCATACAACACTTCCTACGCCGGTTTCCCTTTATAAATCACAATCTACTCGAAATGCGGTGCAGCTTTTGCGGGCTTCACGTAACGCCCATATTTGCCTATAAATAGTCAAAGAAACGCCCATTCATTCATTCTGACTGACTGCAGGAAGAAGATCGCAGGAAATGACGACAGAACAGCTAAAGACGTCTCACACCGTGTCAGATTCTGTTATTTTGGGGGAGGTGGAGATAAATCACATTGTTTGGTAGATGCCGTTTGAACCAGAGTAGCAGCATGGAGGTCGGATCGTCACCAACATAAATAAATAAGTGGTCCGAAAAAGGTTAATGACAAAATAAATACACATAGCCTTCCTGTTTGTACCGGGGACAGGAGACCCCCCCCCCCCCCTTGATGAGAGACTGTAAGAAATTATCGGGGAATCCCTCCGGAGTGGAGTCATGACGACTGGATCTGAATTATGTTTTCGTATTTGGTGGTTTGTGTTCCAGCTGTCGATCAGCTGTTCAATTGACCACATATGGTGTTCTTAGCTTCCATACCTCCTGTGTTTTACGAGCGACTTATCAAGTCTTGGCAAACGGCATAAAACAGGTGATACTATATAAAACCATGCTCATACAACCTATAGAAAACCAAAACGGCGTCAGTTTAGACGTAATTCTGTCCTCCTGCTCACCGCATCATTTATAAGAAAACATTTCATCACATTAACACAACATATTCGAGGTGGTTTTAAATAACATATCCGTATTTATTTATTTCTCCAAGTTATGTGTTTGTGTGCACTGAGGAGTCTCAAACAGGCGTTTGTTTAATCATTTTAAGATTGGCTTTAATCAATGTTTGAAAATGAATTCTTCATATATGATAAATGAGAGGTAACGTTTTATTTATGGTATTATTTCCACACATTTCTGTCCATTCTTCCTTCTGCCAACGGTGTCGCAGTTTCTCGTCTCTCCCGTTTTTGTGCTTAGTGCGTACGCATGGGTTAGAGTTTGCGTGGAGGACCGCACATTTTCCCGTCAAGTTAGTATTTTATAAATTGAAAACATTGCGTAGAAACTGGCGTACGCCATTTTTTGAGCGTATATCCCTTTATAAATGAGGCCCCAGGGACGTGCATAGACATTTGGAGGGGCTATTGCTCTAAACTGGAAAAAGGCACCCCCCCCCCCTTTTTATTATTGTCTTGCAAGATATATTGTGATCTCTATTAACCGGAAGATGATCTCTCTGTTTTCCTGCCTCTCCCTTTCTTTTGCTGCTTGCATCTGTGAATCTGCTACTGCAAAAGCCATGTTCAATGGATTTATCTTATATTTATTTTACCTGGTCATGCCAATCATGTGCGATTCACTGCAGCAGTGCTCCTTCGTTCTTACTTTTGCCTGCCTCCACCTTTTTACACCTCCAGACTTCCATGTAATCTTGTACTTATCGTCATTCATTAAAATGCAACATCTAAAGCAGTACATAGCATCACTCTGTGGAGAATACTCCAACCAGGGGTTTTCATCATACCAGTGGCCCTGAAAAGACCTGGGGCCTCATTTATAATGCTGTGCGTAGGATTCACGTGGGATAGTTGCTTACGTAGTAGAAATAAAAAAAATCGGTACATGTTCCGACATTTTCCGATTCACCAAACATTGCGTACCGGCAAGGAAAGTGCATAGGCCTACGGCACTTCCTACGCCGGTTTCCCTTTATAAATCACAATCGACTCAAAATGCGGTACAGCTTTTGCGGGCTTTACGTAACGCCCAGATTTGCCTATAAATAGTCAAAGAAACGCCCATTTATTCATTCTGACTGACTTTATGAAGGAGATCGCAGGAAATGACGACAGAACAGCTGAAAAAGACATCTCACACCGTGTCAGATTTTGGTTATTTTGGGGAGGTCGAGATAAATAATATTGTTTGGTGGATGCAGTTTGAACCAGAGTAGCAGCATGGAGGTCGGATCTATGGTTGCCAACTTCCAGAAATGGAGAAACGGGACACATGCATGTGTCCCCCGCACGCATGCGCGCAAAGATTTTCGGGATTCTGGCGGATTTACTCCATTACATTACATTGCATTTAGCTGACGCTTTTATCCAAAGCGAATCCACCTCCTCACCTGCTGCAACCTCGTTGGGAGGAGGACACAGCTCTTTTAGAATATCCCGAACAGTTTTGGGGCCAAGCACATTGGCTGTTATCATCTCAGCCTTTGTTCTTCCACATTGTATTTTCTTTGCAGTGTTCGAATCACTAAACATGGCACTTGCCAGCTTATTACTGCAGTCCATGCTGTTGTAACTCAAACCATGCTTATCTGTGTGATACACTGATGTTACCTCACATGCAGCAACTTTGTCTTGTTCTGCAGTTGAACTGCCGAAGAATTTAGTTATATTTGATGCACCTTTATTTTGTGTTGCTCGCTTGTGCATTTCTGTGCCAGCATGCTGTTTCAGGTCGTTTTCTCCACCGTGACCTACAAGGTGCAGAAGACCCGAGACAGATCTCCACTCACGGGCTTTACCCAACTGTGTTTTTCTTCCACTGTTTGTTGTAAGACACAAGTATTTTCTTTTTAGAAGGGCCCAGAACCACATCCTCTCTCTCTTCTCCTCTGTCATTATCACCTCCTCCACCGGCAGCGCTCATTTCCCCACACGACTGAACAGGCTGACATGCCACACAAACACTGATGCCGCGCCCGCGACCCACCGGAGAAAATCTCACACATGTGCAAGCATTGTGCCTGCCCTGTCAACTGAGCGGTCCTAGTGCCCTTCGCATACAGCACACAAACACAGGCACGCAGCCAGACACACTGCATTGCGCGCAAACATACATTTATTTTTTATTTTTCCCTTTACACGGGAGTCCGGGCAAACAAAGTCCCGTACGGGACAAGCCCGTTTTGGCTCAAATACGGGACGGTTGGCAACCCTAGTCGGATCGTCACCAAAATAAATAAACAAGTGGTCCGAAAAAGGTTAATGACAAAATACCAGGGGTGTAACGGTTCACAGAAGTCACGGTTCGGTTCGTACCTCGGTTTGGGGGTCACGGTTCGGTACGGGTTCGGTACAACAAGAAAAAGCAAAAAAAGTCCCAAATGCAAAATTCCAGGTTTGTTATTTATTTTTTAACAGTAGTGCAATTCAGTTTAAAAAAAAGGAACTCTGACATTTTGAATAATTAACTGTATTAAACAGTTAAAAACAAACCATACACAGTACACTCAGATGGCCATATTATCTATAATGGCTGATGTCAAACAAAAAGGTTTCATCAAGCTGTAAAACTAAAAAGAATGTCTTGAAAATATTACATCATAAATAATAAGAAAGTGTTTCAAGAGCGCAAAGCCGTTGAAAAACATATGCCAAAAGCTTCCGTTATTTATTTTGGTCTCTCGGCTCTGAGGTATTAAAAATAACGTGTTATAGCAGGAAGTTTAATTCAAAGTGTAGTTCTGGTATATTCATTTTTATGTCACCTGATATTCCATAAGATGTGTGTTTCTGAATTGGGTCACACACAATTATGGCGCGTTTCCACTGCAGGCCTCGCTCTGTTTGGTTTGGCCTTATTAGGCCCGGCTCACTTTAATGCTGCGCTTCCATTACAGTTTAGGAACTGGGGCAGTTACTATAGTAACGCAGTGTAGGCGGGGCGATCAGCTTTTTGGCGGGCGGAACGACGCTGCATACAACTGCCGTGACGTCATCTTCAATGTGACACAACTCACAAAACACACAACAACAATGGAGGATGTGGAAGCCATCGTGTCCTTGCTTCTTGGTATGTGGTTTTTTATCACAGCAGGTGAGGCCGATAGGGCAGCAGGTGGGGCCGATGGGGCAGCAGGTGGGGCCGATGGAGCAGCAGGTGAGGCTGATGGAGCAGCGGGTGGGGCTGGCGCTGATGGAGCTTCCATGTAGGCTGGTGATGTGGAGGGTGGTGCTGTTGTTGCTGTTTTTTTAATTTGGTGAGGAATTCGGGGCAGCTGTGCTTTGCATATTTTCAAGTGATCCACATTGATTTTTTTTAAAACTTTACCATCCTCCGACAGCAGATCAGCACTTTTCCCCTCTAGTGCTGTAATTTGGCCAAGGAAGTTTGCCTCAAGCTTGCCACCTTTTCTTTGTTGGCTCTGCACATTCTGTCGCCACACCTGGTCACCTACTCTGAAGTGGCATTTAGGAATGCCCTTTGTCAAGCGCTCCCTGGTGCATTTTTCCTGCTTGGAAATATTGCCATGGAGAATGTCCTTGATTTCCTCAAGGTTTTTAACGCCCTGAGAAACATTTTCCTCAGCCACAACATCCTCAACACTGCTGTCTACCTGTGAATAAATGTTTTGATATTCCTTCAGTAAATGTTTTCAACATTAACTTGATATACCTTAAGTTATATTGAGACGTGTTTACCAACCATGAAGTGTTCTGGCACCTCGGTTGGATACCGAGCCTCTCGGCCAAACATCAAAAAGTATGGTGAGAACTTAGTTGTCATCTGCTTTTTTGTTCTCAAGCCAAACATGACTGCATCTAGGTACTCATCCCAGTCTTCTGGTTTGTCTGCCACCAGCTTCCTGAGAGCTCTAAATAAACAAAACTGAATTTGTACTGATAATAGGCATTATATATACTGAATATATATATATATATATATATATATATGGTCCGACTGGCATTTGCCTCACCTTTGTATGGTGCCGTTCATCCTCTCTACCAGCCCATTGGTTTGAGGGTGATAGGGCGAACAGAGACTTCTCTGAATCCCCATCTTGGCACATACATTCTTGTTGATCTGTAAATATAAAGAACATTGTATAACGTTTTATATAGATGAAAATAAAATATAAAATATTTTTGCAATTTTTTTTTAAACCATTTTCAAAATTACCGCATTGACAAACTCTCTTCCTTGGTCAGTCAGGATTCTTTTTGGCACCTCAAACTGATGGAAACACTTCACAATGCATTCTGTCACCTCAGTTGCTGTTTGGGTTTTCAGAGGATATGCTTGCGGCCATTTGGTGAGGTAGTCTACCATAACGCAAATGTAAACATTCCCACTATTGGTAGTTTTTAACCTGCCAATCAAGTCCATGCCAATGAGCTCAAATGGATGTTCAACCTTGAAAAAAAGGACAAATAATAATTATACATTTTATTCTGGATATAATGTTTGAGCATGTTGTGTAGGGAAAATAATTCTGCTTAAATCAATCAGAGCTTTCTTCCTTTCTACAGTATCTGCTGAGATGGATGTGATATGTGAGGTAGATGTGTTTTGTGATACAACAACAGACATTGATTTTGAGAATGTGGTAAAAACTATTGTCTTTATTGGGGTATATTCCACCTCCTGTTTTATAGGATGAGCAGCTGCCTGGCACACTGCACATTCTGACACCTGTTCAAAACACATACACAGCACAGGTTAACTATCTGAATACCTTTTGCTGTCAGTTCACACAGGACCAGACCAAATAGAACAGGTTCTTACATTTCTATAATTTAAGGAAATAATACATAAACTTAAATGCAAGTAGGCAGGGTATTTAACTTTATCTGCGATAAGCTGAAGCTATAAAAAGTGAACAGCTTGCTTATCAGCAGTTGCAGTGCTTACCCATTTATGTATGTCCGAAGACATCCCAGGCCAAAATAATCTTTTCGACATGGCGTCTCTGGTCCTGTGTTGGCCTGTATGAGCACCTGTGGCGCTATCGTGGAAATCTCGAAAGATCGCGTTTGCCTCTGACCACTTTGTTCTTGGTGGCCTTACCCTTCATCTAATACAGGGCTCCATCTTTAACATAAATTGTAATATTCGTTGACATCAAATAAATGACAGTTATACAATCCGCATATTGACTTAGAAAAGTGTGTGGGGTGTCTATGAATAGGCTACTTAAACAATCAATCAAACACTCACCATCCAGGACATAAGTGGATGCCTTTCTTCTTATTTCCTTTTTACATGTCTTTGTGCTGTCTAGCGGATACTGGCCTTTACACTTGTAATCGACAATGGTTTTGTACACATTGTCTTCCATTTTACCAGAGCAAGCTTCACGGTGTAACTGTCGGCTGTACCGCAAATTGGTTTTCGCGCCGTCACTAATGACTGGGACGCGGGAACGAGTGCGCGCGTGTGCAAGTTGCTTGTGTTGGTAATGCGCAAAATTAATCAAGTAGACAGACATGTGCACATATATAAGATAATTATTACATTACATGTCATTTGTTAGACGCTTTTATCCAAAGCGACTTACATACATTCAGGACAATCCCCACAGGAGCAATTACCTGCATTACATTCTTTCTTGATCTGGGCTAAGGGGAGTGTTGGAGCTATATATCTCTTAATATTATTTAATAGTTTAACATTTATTTTCTTGCTGTTTATAGTGTTTATTGTAAATGTATTCTTAGTCAGTCTCATAAGTTAAAGTAGTTTCTATGCTTTTATTTGAAGGCATGTAATGGAGCAAGTTTCAGGAATGTCACACTTTTATTTTGTACGCATAGCGTATATAATAATATGCTGACAAAGACATATTTTGATTATTAGATGACAACTATGTAAAATTAAACAATACATTTTAAAGCACGTTTATACAGACAGGACGTAACAATAATGATAAAAAAAACAAAACCTGAAAAGGAAGTGACGAATGAATTTTGACATCTCAAATACGGAGCGAAAGTTAAACCAGAAGAATCAAGACTATGAGCTACCACTAAACAACTCAGTCTGAAAATTACCATTAATAAAAACCCCGAACGGTTACTTTTCGTTTTAAACATATTTTTAAGGTGTAAACCTATGGCGTAAACGTGTCATTTAGAAATGCGCGTTCCCGTGACAAGGGGGGCATTTCATGACGGGGAGGCATAATGTGACACAACACCGGCACCAATACAATATGTAAAACATGTAATCACACAGATAGCGATATAGAACATAAATAATAAAAACGTACCTGGTTTAAAACACTTTTGTGGTCATACTGTGGAATGAGTTCACACTGAAACGAGATATTCATTCAAAAGTTTGCGGGCAAGTAGAAGGAGAAGAAGAATAAGTCAAATAAGTAGTAGAAGAAGAATGAGGCTGCTGACTAACTAAATGCTAACGTTACAATCATTGTATTGCTGCGAACAAGCACCACGCCATTGAAACATTAACTTTGTTACAATTTTATTTCACCTTGCTATGTGTTTATTAAAGAGCCTGTGACACGAGTTTCCCCCATCATCCAAACCCATCAATTTGAGTAAATATTGTCCCCTTGAAAACTGATTTTGGATATTTGTACTTTGATAACCATTAATCTCAATGTTGACCATTTTCTGGATCTTCTCTGGATTCTTCAAGTCCCGCCAAATGATGTGTGACGACATTGCGGGCACAGCGCTCCAGCTGCACCGTTCAGGATCCCAGCTTCTGCATGTAAACCTTTATATATATATATACAGTCAGATGTAAACGCACGACGGTGCACACAGCAGCAAGCTCAGAGAGCGATGACAGTTTAATGTTGAACGTGTCTGAGAGCTCATATGAGGCTGAAGGATCGGTTTATGTTGTATCTGTTAGAAGTTTAGGAATGAGGTGCGTCAATATGGGCGATCATACGGTCATGTAGCCAGTGGGACTGGGACTAAAAATCATCCCGGGACTCTCGACCGGCCCACTTCGGTACCGCTAGTAAGTTGTCAACGGGGGGAGTGGGGGATGTCAGGGGCGGCGGGTGCTGTAGATAGTAAATGTTTGTGTCACTGCATCCTGGTAAAATACAAGTATAATGTCTGTGTCTTTGACCTTAGCGCTGCTAGCCACCTGTGCCCTGTACTACGAAGCCAGTTCAGCATACCCTGGATATGTTTGAGTAACAAACAAACTAACAACAACAAACTAACAAACGAGATCTCGCTAAGCGGTCCTACGACGCTGGTTATCAACTCGGTAAATCAAGCCAGGGTTTCTCTCTCCAGCTGAGAGCGCGTTCACGTCTAAGACACGAGTGGATCTGACTTTAATTACATTTGTCTCGAGTGTTTCGTCAACATAATGTGTTAAATAATACTTCTGCATCCAGTCTGTGACACTGTGAGTGTTGCACGGCCAGATACGTCTCAGTTGACTCAGATAAGGAAATATATGATATATTATGATCGATGATCTGATTGATGATGTAATATGAATGATAAGTGCGACACGTCGGCGTCTTCTCTCCACACGGCAGTTTAAACTGTGTTTCCTTTATCCTGTAATATGACTTGAGAGATTTAAACTCCGCACACTGAGTGGATCTCTTTTCTATAGACACCGGAGGCGGGCAGCGTCAGGTAAAAGAAGTTATTTAGCCTTCCCAAACCTGAGCCTCACGCGCCGCCTATGGGGGATGTGCTAGTTACTTATCCGACCGGCCCACTTTGGTACCGGCCCATCGGGATTCGTCCCGATGGCCAGTCCGCCACTGCACCCAGCCCACGTAAACTGTAAACGGGGGGAGCCTAGCTGCGGGGAAACGGTGGACCTAGTGTCCCGATCGGAGTGGGAATAATAATAATAATCCGTGCATTTTATCCATTAATTTCCCAACATTGTGGTAAAAAACCACACGTTTAATCCACGTTGGTGTACTACTACAACTACAAAAAGCATCAGTTTGTTTTCTCATCAGTAAATGCAGACCGGCACAAACAACTTGTAATCATCATCCTCACTCATCATTTAATGTATCATATGTTCGCCGAATTGACATGAAAGCACTAATAAATGTAGTTTCATCCACTTGAGTTTACAACTACAAAAATAATCGATTTGTTTTTATATCACATCCGACGGGAGGAAATTCAGCAGCTCTCACTCCCGATTTTTAATCCTAATGTAATCATCATCTTCACCACGATCATTTATGTTTATGTCGCCGAATTGACATGAAAGCACTGACAAATATGAATATACTGTAGTCAACTTCATTAAAACGTTATTAACGTGCCTAATCTCAGTAATTCACCATTTCTACGCATGACAACACACTTTGTCCGTGTTTGGCTCTCGAAGCGTTCCCGCATTGACGTCACTTCCGGCTTCCCCCAAAACTTCAAAATGAGTCGAAGGAATTTCCCCGCGATGTTCGAAATTATTGATATTTAACGGAATGGTATCGCATTTTCTTTTTTAAACTGACGGTTCGAGATTACTAGTAGCCCAATATTTCATTGCACAACAGTTGTTGGGATGCTGTCACAGGCTCTTTAAGCATATTTAAAATCGGGGACATTTCCGGGGATAGATTGAGCCGGGGATTGGCCACCAAAGCCAGGCAGGCATTTGGTATGATCACCATAGCCATATGAGGCCGGCCGCCGGGGAGGGCTTTCCTTTGCTTCCAGCTGTCAGATTGTAAACAAAGTCACGTGACTGGAGGCAGATGACAGCGCTGAGCACTGACACAAGCCTCATCCCAATACCCCTCCTCGACTCCTCCTTTCCCTTACTCGCGTCCCTTCCTTGCATCTTAGCTCCACCTCCGTAAGATGCGAGCGAGAGACACGAGGAGGAGACGCGAGGACAGAGGAGTCCTCAGGTATTGATTGGGATGTCCTTGTTCACTCAAACGTCACTCTTAAACGACGTCTGTTAATGATGACGTGCACAGCTGTACCCCCTCTCATCGGGTTCAACTGAAGAACCTTTAGAACCGGCCCATTTGTTGTTAAATATTTATTTAAATGAATGAATCTTTCTCTTGTTAGTCAAGGAATTCAATGATGGTTGGTCCTGCTTTTGTGTTCCGTTTTGGTGTAAAATGTAGCCTACGCCCTCTAAGGCTATCGCTATTGGGTAAACCCCTCTGCACGTGTGCAGCACTGACAGACTTATTCCACGCCCACCTATGACGTGGGCCCCACCTCCAGGCTCACTTCCGTATAAATAGGAAGTAGGCCCTACAATCCACTCCAACAGCTTTTCTTCAGCTATTCGCGGAGCCAGTGGGGCCCGAACCTTAGAGGGCTGCACCTATACTCATAGAAGCTGGGTTACATTCCGTAACCACAGTTCTATATCGTCTAAGGCTATCGCTATCGGGTTAAGGGCGAAGCAGGATGTAGTCCACGCCCCACTGGTTCCGTCCGTTACCAGAAGCACAAAAACACACCTACTCAATTAATAACCCATGTCCATTTCGCTGTGCGTAAATGGAGCATCCCATTCCCGGGGAATATAGCATTTTAAAAAATGAATATTTCTCCATCAGGGACGCAGGTAGGCTTACTCAGGCTACCTGTCGTTTATAAAATAAGAGATCGAGTCTCACTTGTTAAAAACGATCAAGAGAGGGGAACAAAAGGCCGCTCTCTACATGCCGACAGGCAGGAGAGAGGGCATGCAATTGAAAACCCCCGACATTACTCATTCTGGCAGGCTATTCAGTACTGAGTGTGTCAGAGAGGAATGGGAGACATCCCTCAAATACAAACGAATAAACGAACAGGGTGAAGACCAAGATGCAGCAGTGCAAATGTCTTCCACTGTCATTCCTCCGTGCAACGCCGCAGAAGTTGATATTCTCTTGGTGCTGTGCGCTTTAATGTTTTCCGGGGGATCCAACCCAGAGGAAACATACGCCTGTGCAACACACTCTCACTCCCTAAGCGTCCAGGAGCGACGTTTGGTCAGTGTCCGTGGCGTCCAATTGTGACGCTCCTAGGCTCCTTCAGCGTCATAAAGGGACGCAAATAGCTTTCAACTGATGGCAATGTATTCCCATCTGCGGCGGGATTTGACGCTCATGGAAGCACGGCATCCGTTTATGCCGGCTGCCCTTAAAGGCAATGTGAGCGTCCATTCCCATTGGATAATGGAGAATTGTACACCCGGAAGTAAGTATTCCTCTTACCGTCGATTGATGTCACAGTGATATCTGCACTACTCATCGACTAAAAAACACCAGATTATCCTTGTTAATTACACAACATTGATTGGTTTAAATTGTGTGCAATGCTTTTGTATTTTTCCCCTTCGATTCGGAGAAACAAATATTTTGTCTGAGTAAAGGATGGCAGAAGACACTACACAACCTGGCTTTATCCAGGTTCAAAATAGTTGTTTCCCCGACTCAGACTGCAAGGACTCTGGGTGTGACCCTAGATAACAACCTGTCCTTCACTGCAAACATCGCTGCTACAACCCGCTGCTGCAGATACACGCTTTACAACATCAGGAGGATGTGTCCCCAGCTGACCCAGAAAGCCACGCAGGTTCTGCATGTGCCATCCGACCTCTGCAGCTCATCCAGAATGCAGCGGCTCGTCTGGTCTTCAACCTTCCTAAATGTTCCCACACCATGCCGCTCCTCCGCTCCCTTCATTGGCTTCCGGTAACTGCTAGAATTCACTTCAAGACACTGGTACTTGCATACCATGCTGCGAATGGATCTGGCCCTTCCTACATCCAGGACATGGTTAAACCGTACACCCCAGCACGTGCTCTACGCTCTGCATCAGCCAAACGGCTTGCTGCACCCTCGCTGCGAGGGGGACCCAAGTTCCCATCAGCAGAAACACGTGGGTTTGCTATCCTGGCTCCAAAATGGTGGAATGAGCTCCCCATTGACATCAGGACAGCAGAAAGCTTACACACCTTCCGGCGCAGACTGAAAACTCATCTCTTTCGACTCCACCTCGAGCGATAGAACTATTAACAAAGCACTTATATACTAATAAAGGGCTGGCTTATCTAAAGCCAGTTGAGTAGCACTTGAAATGTTAGGCTCTATGAAGCCTGATGTACTTTATGATTCTGTTTTCTTCAAGTTTGTATTTTGTTGGTCGAACGCACTTATTGTAAGTCGCTTTGGATAAAAGCCTCAGCTAAATGCAATGTGATGTAATGTAATTTAATGTAATCCAATGTTCAGATTTGTGTTCCTGAAATGTATTAAAAGATGCACATATTTAATGAGATTATGGCTCATTTGCATATTTAAA
>NC_047520.1:20665334-20690729 GCF_902827115.2 Pseudochaenichthys georgianus | reverse complement strand
TCAGATCCACCAAACGTCAGCAAGATCTCACCTCTATTAACTCCCCGAAGAACCAGGTTCAATCAACTGCTGTTTCTATTCAGACAACTCTTTTTAATCTGTTTAAGCGATCCCGAAGGATTTTGGTATCAGTAAATGGGGTGTGTTCCTACCTAAACATGTGTGTGGCAGGGTGCAGTCTTACCTTTGAAGCAGGAGAGGAGAGCACAGATTTTCCCTTTTATTGTCCCAATACAAAAGGTGAGATCACTTTATTTGAAGAAAAACTAGGTCCAAACCAATACACAGTCTTTACCTTTTAACACATTATAATCATACAAAACATATCATGCTGGGGTTATATTTTTTATCTAAAACCTTAATTCATATTCATTCAAAAGCCCAAATCATGTATTCTGGTAGTTCTAGCAACTTCTTCCAGCAAAAGCCCAAATCATGTATTCTGGTAGTTCTAATAACATCTTCCAGCAAAAGCCCAAATCATGTATTCTGGTAGTTCTAGCAACTTCCAGCAAACCTAATCATGTATTCTGGTAGTTCTAGCAACTTCTTCCAGCAAAAGCCCACATCATGTATTCTGGTAGTTCTAATAACATCTTCCAGCAGAAAACCCAAATCATGTATTCTGGTCGTTCTAATAACGTCTTCCAGCAAAAGTCTAATCATGTATTCTGGTTCGTTCTAATAACATCTTCCAGCAAACCACTTACCGAGAGCCATCTAACCCAGCTCTGAGGGTCAGAGCTTACCGGGAGAGAGTATACCAGGGGTTTCCCCCTCTCTCCCCCTCAAATCATTCCACTCAGCAAACAAAGAAATTCACTCAGCATTCAAAGAAATTCACTCAGCATTTCATCCAAGAAATTCACTCAGCATTTCATCCAAGAAATTCACTCAGCATTTCAACCAAGACATTCACTCAGCTTTCAATGAAGAAAATCAAGAGATATTTACCAAGTTTGAGAGAACCTTACCGAGAGCTATTAACCCAGCTCTGAAGGACAGAGCTTACCAGGAGAGAGTATGCCAGGGGTTTCCCCCTCTCTCCCCCTCGAAATCCAAAAAAGCCAGTCTTTTTATGCTAAAAAAACCGGATAGAAAACCCACAAACACCTCCTCTATACCCAACCAACATATTCTATTGGCTCTGGCATAAGACACACCTTACCAAGTTTGTGTAAAACAAAACATGACTAGACATATTCTATGACTATGACATAACCACCCTTTTGAGGCCTCAATGTGTTTCTCCTTAAGTCCGGAGCCCCCCTCCCTGCTGTGAGAGGAGAGGGAAGAAACTGCCTACTCTCTTATCAGTGACACCCATAAATCATTATAAGTCTTACAATCAATTTAACAAACCACTTGGTTTATACTGTAAATATAGAAAAGCATATAATATGAAGCATTTTCATTGTGGGTTATACAAGAATATAATTGATTATATTGTATTATAACTAGGGCTGTCAGTCGATTAAAATATTTAATCGCGATTAATCGCATGATTGTCCATAGTTAATCGCGATTAATCGCAAATTAATCGCACATTTTTTATCTGTTCTAAATGTACCTTAGAGGAATATTTTTCAAGTTTTTAATACTCTTATCAACATATGAGTGGACAAATATGCTTTATGCTAATGTTTATTATCATTTGAACAATGACAAATATTCTCATGAATATTAAACACAACAACCTCTGAACATTACAAATATTCGCCTCAATTCAACCTGGAACCTCTCTCATACAATACAAATGGTGTGTGTGTGTGTGTGTGTGTGTGTGTGTGTGTGTGTGTGTGTGTGTGTGTTGGATCGTTGGAGCGATGTGCAACTCAAGGCATATGCTCGAACGGGAGCTGCTTGGACGCTGCAATCATGTTGCTGCAATCATGAGTGTGCTGACTTCTCCTACAATGTCCCGCTGTCTGCTTCCTGCATCAAGTCAAGTGCTCGGCGCAGTTGTGGCGAAATGTCGCTTCTCTGTTTTCATTTAAACAGCTCCTTATATCCGTTAGCGCAGCTAGCTAGCACCAGATGCTAACAACAACAACAATGCACGTAAGGTCTCTCTCTCGCTCGCTCGCGCCACACGGACACACACCCTCCCGGTCCTCCAGATGGCCAGTCGGTGCCTGCCGGTGAGCGTGGAAGTGTGGTCTGCCACAAGCAGGCGGCAGGAGCGGGGCTGTCAGCATCAGCTTGTAGATGGTATTTTAAACTCGATGCGCTCTGAAACTACAGGGCGGCCGAGGAAAAAAAATACACATGCGTTAATCGCGTTAAAATAATTAGTGGCGTTAATTTGACAGCTCTAATTATAACTAACTTTCGTTTTAAGTATTCAACCTGTTATGGAGATCTCAACAACCTCTGAGTGAAACGTCACGGGGTTAAGGGATAGTGGATCGGAGAATTCAAAAGGACTTAGGAGAAGAGACTGCGGTACTTTAGAGAATCCGAATGCACTTTCACTATCCGACGTGTTTATGATTCCAGAGGGGTCATTGTTTGGTTGTGGCGGCTGGAGTGGGCTTTTTGGGAAAGACACTTAATTACTCTCCAAAATGAGGGTAAAGTTTGCCGTCTTATCAGCTAAAGGTATTGGAGTGAAAATGGGTTCAATTGGTAAAACTGACTTCGAAGTATGCCCACATCATGCTAATCCAATGCAGATTTGTTTAGGGGGGGGGGGAGTTTTGCAAGCAATGTCCCCCTTTAAATATATCAGTGTGGGTGATATTTAATGTTTTCATAACAGTGGTATCGACAACTGCTGATGTAGCTGCAACAACAACTGCAGCACCCACAACTGCAGCACCCACAACTGCTGCACCCACAACTGCTGCACCCACAACTGCTGCACCCACAACTGCTGCACCCACGACTGCTGCACACACGACTGCTGCAACCACAACTGCAGCACCTACAACTGCTGCACCCACAACTACTGCACCTACAACTGCTGCACCCACAACTGCTGCACCTACAACTGCTTCACCCACGACTGCTTCACCCACAACTGCTGCACCCACAACTGCTGCACCCACAACTGTTGCACCCACAACTGCACCACCCACAACTGCTGCACCCACGACTGCTTCATCTACAACTGCTGCACCCACGACTGTTGCACCTACAACTGCTGCACCCACAACTGCTGCACCCACAACTGCTTCACCCACAACTGCTGCACCCACAACTGCTGCACCCACAACTGCTGCACCCACAACTACTGCACCCACAACTGCACCACCCACAACTGCTGCACCCACGACTGCTTCATCTACAACTGCTGCACCCACGACTGTTGCACCCACAACTGCTTCACCTACAACTGCTGCAACCACAACTGCTTCACCTACAACTGTTGCACCCACAACTGTTGCATCTACAACTGCTGCACCCACAACTGTTGCAACCACAACTGCTTCACCTACAACTGCTGCAACCACAACTGCTTCACCTACAACTGTTGCACCCACAACTGTTGCACCTACAACTGTTGCACCCACAACTGTTGCACCCACAACTGCTGCACCCACAACTGCTGCACCCACAACTGCTGCACCTACAACTGCTGCACCCACAACTGCTGCACCTACAACTGCTGCACCCACAACTGCTGCACCCACAACTGCAGCACCTACAACTGCTGCACCCACAACTGCTGCACCCACAACTGCAGCACCCACAACTGCTGCACTAACAACTGCTGCACCAACAACTGTTGCACCTACAACTGCTGCACCCACAACTGTTGCACCCACAACTGCTTCACCCACAACTGCTTCACCCACAACTGTTGCACCTACAACTGCTGCACCCACAACTGCTTCACCCACAACTGTTGCACCTACAACTGCTGCACCCACGACTGCTGCACCCACAACTGCAGCACCTACAACTGCTGCACTAACAACTGCTGCACCAACAACTGCTGCACCTACAACTGTTGCACCTACAACTGCTGCACCCACGACTGCTGCACCCACAACTGCAGCACCTACAACTGCTGCACTAACAACTGCTGCACCCACAACTGCTTCACCTACAACTGCTTCACCCACAACTGTTGCACCTACAACTGCTGCACCCACGACTGCTGCACCCACAACTGCAGCACCTACAACTGCTGCACTAACAACTGCTGCACCCACAACTGCTTCACCTACAACTGCTGCACCCACAACTGCTTCACCTACAACTGCTGCACCCACAACTGCTTCACCTACAACTGCTGCACCCACAACTGCAGCACCTACAACTGCAGCACCCACAACTGCTGCACCCATAACTGCTGCACCAACAACTGCTGCACCCACAACTACTGCACCCACAACTGCAGCACCTACAACTGCTGCACCCATAACTGCTGCACCAACAACTGCAGCACCCACGACTGCTGCACCCACAACTGCAGCACCTACAACTGCAGCACCAACAACTGCAGCACCCATTACTGCTGGGCCCATAGCTCCTGCTGGTCCAACATACGTCGTGACAGCAGCCTTGTCTGGAGAAACATTTATTGAAGCGTATAATGACAACACAAGCTCTGAATACAAACTAGAAACAAAACTTATATCAACGGTCATTTTTTTTTTTCTTCATATTACCGAGATTTGAATTTATCTGAATTTATATCTTAAGAATATTGTGACAAAAGTTACTAAAAGTCTTTCAATGTCTTTTTTTGCACTTTACTAAGATATACAAACCCAGATTTCCAAACACATTTTCCCAATGCAAGGTGAAAAAGCTCAGGTAAAAACATTTTTATCTAAGAATTATTCTTTTTCTTTACGGATTTGGATCTCAAAATGAGAAATTATTCAGTGTTTATAGTGACACATGTAAATCAGAAGACACAAGGCAACAGACAGAGTCTTTCATATCATAATTGTTCTCCTTTTTGTTTGATGTTATAAAATAGGCCTGTAGAAGTAAGGGCGACCGAAACTGAGGCAGATCTGGCAGTTGTGTTCAACAGCACTACTGCCACTGCAGATCTCCCACTGACTGATGAAGTGGCTCAAGCCTTAGTCGAAGCTGTGACTAATACCAGCAACAGCTTCGACGTGAGCATAAATCCTGCCTCAGTCACAGTTATATGTAAGTATACACAACACAATGTTTCTCTCCAATAAGTTTCAAACATTTGCTGCACATGCTTGATTTTTAAATAATTTACGAACAAAATAATGTCGCTACACAATAAACGTATGTCAAGACAAAATTAATTTAGACAACTTTAATGATTTTCAGTTTAATTGTTATGTAAATAAATTGTTATTCAATGTAAGAATACTTTTTCGTAAGAAACTTCAGAACAAATATCATTTGTAAGCCCTTCATTATTCATCTTATTTCTGTGAAACTGGTACATAAATCCTCTTGGTTTGGGCACTGATACATATTAACATAATATTTATATGTCTGTTTTTACAGCAGGTCCAGTCCAAGCTACAACTGCTCGACCTGCGACTGCAGCACCTACTACTACAGCCCTTATAACAAAAAGGGTGACTTTCAGATCTGTCCTAGACACATTTACCAATGACTTGCTGAATCCATCTTCTGCTGCTTATAAAGCTCGGGCTACAATGATAAATACTCAGGTAAGTTTTTTTAGTCCACCCACTCAAAACATGTGAATTCTAGGCCTACTCCACAGTTACCACACTATGATTAGGAGTTATTAATTGATCAAAGACCAATAAAGATAAAGTAAAATAAATGAGTCAAGCTCTAAATCCAATACAAAGGTTTATGTGAAAAAATATATGTTTTTGTTTTGTGTTTCTACAGCTTACACCTGTTTTCAAAAGGGAATTCCCTTCGTCCTTCAAATCCCTAGATGTTGTTTCATTCAGGTACTTTTTTAAGACGATTAAAGTTTTTATAATAAAGAGTAGGATCCTATATCTGATATTTCAAAAAATATTTGTTTTCTCTTTCTGCAGTAACGGATCAATCATCAACGTCATTGATGTTTCATTTGGAAGCACATCTGCTCCTAATAGCACTCAGATTGTGAACGCTTTGATCAACGCAGTTTCAACAGTTGTTGGATTCGACATTGAAGGCAGCTCCATTGGCGTAAATGGCATATGTAAGTAAATACTGAGTGCTACTTAATACAACAATTACATTTTGTTTAAATTTAAATTAATGTTTGGATGACTTTTTTCCTCCTTTACAGTTTCCAGTGGAGTAAGACACAAGATCAGTCTTGTCACAGCACCCTGCCTATTACTGCTTTCATGGCTACTGTTAAACCAGCAATAGCATTAGGTCTGTTTTTACACAGTAATCACAACATGACTGCCAATGCTGGTATGAAAAAGGATTTATTTTTGTTGTTAAAAATCCCATATTTTTTGAGTGGAAGTCTTCCACAGCTTCTGATGAACTTGCTTTTAGAATTAACTTTGGACAGTGGAATATTTATTTTTGTCATATTAAGGATTAAACTTTAAGCACCTAGTCCATTAAAACATCCATAAAGTGATACATCGTAACACTATGGCCACTATATGGCACTTTTACAATATATGCCAAAATGTATCCATTCACAAACACGACCATACACTGATGGCTGCTACACAAAGTCCCAAACTCATATGAATGACTGTAATGCTCATTCCCACACACACACACACACACACACACACACACACACACACACACACACACACACACACACACACACACACACACACACACACACACACACACACACACACACACACACACACACACGCACACGCACACGCACGCACGTGCACACACACACACACACACACACACCAGATGGCTGTGTCTTGGTGTTCAGTATCTTGCCAAAGGACATGTGGGTCGTAGGAGCAGAGGAATGAACTGCTGTTCTTCCGATTACCACACAACCGTTTCTAGCTTATCATGTTATACCAGAAATATATGTAAAAATAATGCACTGTCATTTGTTTTTATTTATAGAGAGTGTTTTTATGTTATCATGCGTGGATGTATTCTTTGAGATGTCTTTGTACAATTGCTGTCACAAACTTTACAATGATCAGAATACAAAATATTTAAAGAAACAAAACAGTCTCTTGTGTGATGTTTTGCAATCTTGGAAAGTGTATCAGACAATCTCAGTCTTTTTTATGAAAGTTAATCATAAAATAACAGTTTTATATTTATAGTTTGTATGTTGTAATAAACTTTGTTGTAAGACTTGAGGCTACCACAGTAATACTAATGTTTACCGAAATCTTATTAGGAAGGACAACATGTTCCGTTATTAAATTCACAAAGAATGCAACCGAACTAGCCACTTATTTTATCATAGGGGCAATACATATCAGTCCTACTGCATTCAAATAAATTGTTACTCAGGTACAAGAACAAAAGTATTAGCATCAAAATATACTTAAAGTAACAAAAGTAAAAGTACTCATTGTGCAGATCGGCCCCTTTCATGTATATGATATGTTTTGATTATAATTATTGATGCATTAAGTGTTATCAAAGCTGGTAAAGATGCCGTTTTAATGAGTTTGTATACTGCATGGTAGCTTGTGAATTTACTCCAGGTGTAACTAAAGTCTGATTTAAGTGTTGATTATATTTCAGATCATTAATCCAAATCTGCAAAGTAAGGTATTAAATAAATGTAGTGGTAAAGTATACTATTCACCACTGAAGTGGAGTAAAAGCACAAAGTAGCATACAATGGAAATAGTCAAGTAAAATACAAGTATCTCAAAATTGTACATAAGTACAGTGCTTGAGTAAATATACTTAGTTGCTTCCTACCTCTGTGAGTACTACATCTCAAAGTCTGTGTTGCAATGTATTTATTTTATGTAAGTGTTCCAGCTAAAACTGGGCTGTTACCTGGGCCAAAGTTAACCGGGATGGGGTTTCTTTCAGTAATGTAATTTAATAACTTTAAACTAAGTTACTGAAACAAGTTTGTGACTAATACAATACCAAGAAACATTAAGAAATACAATAAACACATTTTGTCTTTATAAATAAGGAATTTATAACCCCAAACACCTTTCAATGTTCTGTATCTTGGGCAAAAGTAACAAAAAAAGGGTAACTCAACTAAAATTGAATCTAAGTTATTGACTTAAATTTGACCAGAACCGCCACTGATCATAATTTATCATATAGCAAGATGGATTAGGCAATGGTTCCTTATATTTGAAACATTTAATAATAAAGGCGAAGATTTTGTGTAGTCTGGAAGAATTTAAGTGAACTCTGTGTATGACCCTCGAATTGTATCAAATAATGTCTTGCATTGATCTAATCACCACAGAAATTCTCAAGACAGGCCTCCCACATCTCGTATGTGATTTGAGTATACTTGGAGTTTCGGTAAAAAAGCTCTGTGTATGTTGTAATCCACCCAGATGCTGTCAGATCTGAATGTTTATGACTTTACATTCTTGCTGTTTGCGTCAACACCTCTTTCAGATGCCAAGATGATGCTGGAGTGTCTGAAGCTGTAAAAACTAGAATCACATTCATTCTCGAGTAGTGCGTTTATTCGGACCCATTGGGCATGTTTAATAATACAGTGTCTCCAATCAGGGCTGTTTTTTCTAGAAGCTGAGTGAATTATGATTCATATATTTTTGTGTCTATGTGTAGATTTGTGGAGATGCCAGTTTCTGCTGCCACTGGTGTCCTTGGGTCTGGTGGTGTTGGCGGGCCTGACTGGGTTCTGTGCCTGCCTCTGCCGAAGCCTCACCCCCATCCTTGGCATAGGAGTACTTCACCTGCTGGCTGGTAATACCCATTCAAAGATACCAAACCACTCATTAGTAAATGCTAGCTTTTACCGTATGAATCACCCAATTGGTTAATGTGTGCGGAACTACATCTGGAATTTGAGAGTTGCTATTATGTGACTGTAATTTGAGATTGAACTGATGTCCAATATTTTGGTTTCGAGGAGTCAGAGGCCCCAGTTTGAATCCTAGTCCCTTCCGAAAAAAGATTGGCTCAAAACTGATTTGGTTTGAGTCTAACTAACCAGCAGTGTTGGGTGTAACGCGTTACAAAAGTAACGGAGTTACGGTAATATATTACTTTTTGCTGTAACAAAGTAATGTAATGCATTACTAATGAAATATACTACCCGTTACCAGTGTTGGGACTAACGCGTTATGGGTAGTAAAGCTGGTTCAAATAATATTTGCCTTGATTTACAATATGTTCTCATTTCTTTTATCAGTACAGTTTTGAAGCTTTTGTGCTTTCTTTGCCACAGTCCACTTTGGACTATATGAAATATTTCAGGATTGCACTTTTAACTCACTTGAAATGTTCTCACTTGCTTGGTTTCAAAACATAACAAATGCCATAATCTGTTCATTGGGGACCATCAATGCTATTTTTCATTGCTGTTGCCGGCCACTATTGCTCATGTAAACCTACTACTGCTGCGCCCCCTGTAATCTCAGAGGCACCCCGAGTCATTTTGTTCTGGAACCGGGCCTGTACACGGCCAATACTAAACAAACTACAGAGCCCATTCCGTGTCCTGTTATTGTTTACTTCCTGTCTGCCTTCTTCTGGTGATTTATCTGATGTCCAGCGCTCTGTCTTTTAACCTCTTTTCCTTTCTCTTTCTTGATCCTCCTTAGCAACCTTCATTACAGTCCTTGACAGTGGTCTGTACGACTGTATTAACAACGTGTCACATGTTAAGAATTTACAATCAGAATCGAGTATTCAACTAAGCCGTGTTATACAAGTTGTTAGTAGCCTTAAGGGCCTACACAGTTGTTATGCTATACCACATTGCCCTTCACTGGATGTATAATGAGCTGCACTAAACTACATTTTAGCCTTTAAAATACCTAGCCATTCTTTTGCGGTTATTTTGGTGAAAGTAACTCAAAAGTAACTAAAGTAGTGTAACTCATTACATTTCAGAGACAGTAATATTGTAATATAACTTATTACTTTCAAAAGACAGTAATAAGTCATATGTAATATATTCCATTTTGGAAGTAACTTGCCCAACACTGCTAAGAACATGAAGAGGGGCAACCCCAACAAAAATCCTTCTGGGGCGCATTGGAAAAGGCGAAGAAAGAAGCAGGAGGAAACACACCAGGAAAACAGAGGTATGTCTGATGACTATTTTGTGTTTATTGGCATTTTTAAAGCAACTGTTTAAATCTAGCCAGACAGCTAAACGCCAGGAAAACAGGTGTGAGCTGCTAGCTACCTGTCGTCATAGCTAGATAGGTAGCTAACTAGCTTTACCTTACTGATATTAACGCTATCTATTTTGGAGAAAAAGGGGGAGGAAAACCGAGTATGTCTCATGACTGTTGTGTTTAACAATATTGACATTTTTCAAGCAAAGTTTTAAAGCTAGCTAGCTATCGTTAGCTAACGATATAGACATGTGCTGTTAACGATAGCAGCTGACATATAGTATGATAGAAGCTGGCAGATGGCAGATGCTTTACCATCTAGCTAGATAGCTATTTTTACTCCACTTGCACTGTGTGGGTTTTCTTGTATTCATTATATATATTTATTATCATTAACCCTTTAACTGCCAGCACCACCATTTGGTAGAGCACATTTTGTGTAAAAAAGTTTAACTGATTCAGCCAGCTCTACCCTTTGGTTGACATGTTATGCACAAAACAACCTCTAGATGTCACTGTGGTTCGAACAGAAAGCCCTTCAGCTCGGTGTAATTATTTCTTTGAAACTGTTTTCACTATATTTTATGAATATATCTGGTTGTATATATTGCTCATTTTCCATAAAAGAAACACATGTATTTGAGTTTGTGTTTTATTTGAGTTTGATGCATACAAATACTGTACTGTATATGATGATTATTGAAAATGCACTTTTACCATAAAAGGCCAGCTCGACCAGTTCGTAGAGGCTCAAAAAAACAAAACTGTGTGGTCAGTCAAAAAAATAAAATGGTTTGTGGTTATATGTGGCCAGGGTTGGGAGGGTTACTTTGTAAATGTAATCAGTTACTGAATACATGGCTCTGAAAGTAATCCGAATACAGTTACAGTTACGTGTCTTAAAAAACATATTCAGATTACTTTTGGATTACTTTATTTTTCCATCACAGATGGGTATGTTTTGGTGTACAGGAGACACAAAACGCAAAAGGAAACTGAACGTGTTTTTACTGTTTTAATGGCTTATCAAGAGCACAACTAAAACATAACATCTGAAACGATGTAACAACATAATACACTTTTTGGGGATGCAGCTTGGGATGTGAGCAGTGGTGTAGTGGGGATGTTTTTACTGGGGGGACGCTATTTTAATTAGGTAATCCCAAACAATGCCACACAAGTGCGCACGCGTGCAGTGCACTCACAAAACGGGCAGACAGGTCCACAGAAACTAACGGTATGCTTTGTCCCACTTTTGTTACTATGCAAAAAGCAGACGGCGCTGCGCTCAACACACACACACAGATTCAAAACCATGGACACACTGGCACATAAATTACATAAACAATGTATAGGCCTAAATTGCATAAACTACAGTATTGCAACTAAGCAGACCTCTCTCTCTCTCAATCTATTTAAAACTCAAATAAACAAAATTCCCAAAGTTGTCCTGAAATTAACTTATTAAATAAACGAAACATATAGCCTATTTATGCAAACAACTGAATCTGGATTTGAAATTAATCTGATTAGGCCTAGCCTACATTGCAAATAAGCAGACAGCGCTGCCACCCACACACACACACACACACACACACACACACACACACACACACACACACACACACACACACACACACACACACACACACACACACACACACACACACACACACACACACACACACACACACACACACACACACACACACACACACACACACACACACACACACACACACACACACACACACACACACACACACACACACACACACACACACACACACACACACACACACACACACACACACACACACACACACACACACACACACACACACACACACACACACACACACACACACACACACACACACACACCTTGTGTTTTGAAGACTGATACATCCGAAATGGATGAACAAACTTTGCAGCCCAGTTTCCCAGCTTTGCAGTCTATCCACGGGTAGGCCTATGCCTCTTGTTTTCTCCGCCACATCTCCTCCGTCCATGCATCTGGGAAAGGTGAGTTTGAGCTAGCTAGGGGAACGTTGCTATAGCTAACGTTAACGTTAGTGCTAGCATTATCCACGTCTTTAGGCAGCTCTTCTGATGATGTAGTACTAGTAGCAGCTTCACTTGTAGCTTCGGTGCTGCTAGCCTCTTTCTTCTTGTGAATTATATTCTTTTTAAAAAAGAAGTCAAGTAAAAAATGTTTGCCTGCCATTATAGAGCTTTTTCTTTAGCGTTCTTGAGGGAAAGAGCTGCCGCAAAATCGGCGGGCGGCGAGCTGGCTCTCCCCAGTGGGTGTGTCACTGACACACCCCCAGCTCTCCGCAGGGTCACGAGCGTGATGACAAATCATAATTATTTAAGGAAATCGGTTTTTTTTGTATTAGAATTACTGTGAAATGTATTATGTTTTTGTCATTATTACAACAAATACACACTTGCAACTGATAACACTGGCAATTATTTTATATTTATTAGACTATTAAAAAAAGATCATGCTCCAAATAAGTGGGGGTACGGCGTGGGGGTGGGGTAGTGGTCATTTCACTTGGTTAGGAAGGTTCCTAAGCTAAATGGACTATTGGAACGCAACCCTGGGTCCATTTAGCTTAGGAACCTTCCTAACCAAGTGAAATGACCCGGAAGTACGTCAGTGGCAGCCGTGATAAGTGCCTTTCCAATCCTCCAAATTAAAGGAAAGGAGGTTTCAAACTTCCTTTAGCTTAGGAACCACTGGACCTCCCTTGACGAAAGGAGAAAATGCTGCCCCGCAATGCATTGCAGCCGCAGCATTGGCGTCACTCAACAGTCGGCCGTTCACGGAAACAACCGATTATGACCGAGAAATTATATCATGAACGTTACAGTGCTTATTAAGCATTTTAAAACATATGTGGTAAGTTGCCAAAGTGCTTTGTTCTGAATATTCATCAGTATTATAATCAAAAAGAGAAATATGAACGTTAGTTTTTACTGAAATGATCAAATAAAGTCAACATTTCACAGTCTTTACTGAGCTGTGTGGGGTTTGTTCAACTTTTAAAAGATGTTTGAATGGTGATATACACAGTGTTACGTTCCCTATTGGGCTAGGGGAACCAAAGGGAAGTGACACGACCAGAGTGGTATTGGTATTAATTATAAGTGATTCATTTTAAGTAACAGCGGTAAACAAAATGGAAGGCGTGCAGCCTGAACAAACAAAAGGGCCAAAAGGGCACAGGTTGACAAATAACCAAACAAAGGGAGGACTCTTAAAAAGGAGTCTGTGTACATACAAAGAAATAAATACTAATATAGAAAATGAAACAAAACCTCACTTTAAAAGTGGTACAGACTAACACCAGGAATTTATACAAAACACACAGCTAAACTAAAGGCACAAAACCCTAAATTACTCTAAACACTATATGAACTACTCTAACTGAGCTACTCTATCCACTACTAACACCCAATATCACACTACCTGACACAGACCACACAAGTTAACCACAGAACGAGAGTAAGTAGCGAGAGGCATCTGTCCCACAATACAGAGCCTCCAGAGTGGTGATAGTCCGCAGCCTTTGTACTCCTCCCCAGCAGGTGTGCGCCGGCTGTGCGCTGCGATTGGACGACGTCAATCCAATCCCCATCTTCAGAGGCGGACCAGGGGATGGGCAGCTAATGATGTTGGGGCAACCACACAGCTCATTTGCATAATCACACACGCACACAGCTGTAAACAATCCCAGCAGATTATGGAGCAGACAAACAGCAACCGTAACACACAGTGATAGATGTTAAGGACTAACGTTTATAATAAATACATTTGTATTGATTTTAAGATATTTTCATAGTTCATACAATCATACGTATTGGGATAATTTGTATTAATGTGGACCGGAGGGAGAGGGTGACGAGCATACATTTCACTTTCCTTTTTTATTTCAATTCCAACTTTGGTCATGAAGAATATGTTTCTCTGTTGTCCACGTTCATAAAGCAAAGCAACAGCATCAGAGCACGGTGCAGAGTCTCTAGATGAGTTTACAGTAGTCCCTTGTTCTTATTGAACATCCATGTTGTAGTCCGCTATAGAAAACTGTAGTTTCCATAGTTTCCCCACAGCAGCAGACGCACATTCATGACGTCCGCTGGCGCATCATAAACACGTCGGATAGTGAAAGTGCATTCGGATTCTCTAAAGTACCGCAGTCTCTTCTCCTAAGTCCTTTTGAATTCTCCTATCCACTATCCCTTAACCCCGTGACGTTTCACTCAGAGGTCAAGGAATAGGAGATAGGGTTAGAATTTAGGAGCTGATTTTTGGATTATCGGAACGCAACCCTTGGTACCGTTTTCTATACAGCGGACTACAACATGGATGTTCAATAAGAACGAGGGACTACTGTAAACTCATCTAGAGACTCTGCACCGTGCTCTGATGCTGTTGCTTTGCTTTATGAACGTGGACAACAGAGAAACATATTCTTCATGACCAAGGTTGGAATTGAAATAAAAAAGGAAAGTGAAACTTATGCTCTTCACCCACTCCCTCCGGTCCACATTAATACCAATGATCCCAATGCGTATGATTGTATGAAAATATCTTAAAATTAATACAAAGGTATTTATTATAAACGTTAGTCCTTAACATCTATCACTGTGTATATCACCATTCAAACATATTTTAAAAGTTGAACAAACCCCACACAGCTCAGTAAAGACTGTGAGATGTTGACTTTATTTGATAATTTCAGTAAAAACTAACGTTCATATTTCTCTTTTTGATTATAATACTGATGAACGTTCAGAAAAAAGCACTTTGGCAACTTACCACATACGTTTCAAAATGCTTAATAAGCACCATAACTTTCATGATATCATTTCTCGGTCATAATCGGTTGTTTCCGTGAACGGCCGACTGTTGAGTGACGGCAAATGCTGAGGCTGCAATGCATTGTGGGGCAGCATTTTCTCCTCTCCTTTCGGTTAGGGAGGTCCAGTGGTTCCTAAGCTAAAGGAGGTTATAAAGGAAATTTGAAACCTCCTTTCCTTTCATTTGGAGAATTGGAACGGCACTTATCATGGCTGCCACTGAGGGACTTCCGGGTCATTTCACTTGGTTAGGAAGGTTCCTTGATACGATGGACTCGTAAGAACTCAGATGCTCGATTCTGTTGCTTGGTAATACTCTTTATTGAATAGAAACCAAAGCTTTCAATTATACTTCTAGGTTCTACTAGGACTCTCCATGGAATCACTAGGATCTACAATATACATCTCTGGCAAACAGGCATGGCTCTAATGATAACACAAGACGAACCAACACCAGACAAAGGGAGAGAAGGACTAAATATACATATTAGGTAATGGGGCACAGGTGGACACAATCAGGGGCGGAAACAACAATCAGTCTATCAGGTGCCACACGGACAGGAAGTGCCGACACCTGGAGAGAGAGAGAGTATAGTAATTATCAACAGACCGATAGACAAGACACTAAAACACAACAGCTAACAGCATACTAGCACTAAACCCTGACATTCCTAAGCTAAATGGACTATTGGAACGCAACCCCGGTTCTCTCTCCCAGGGTGTTCAGGCAAAAGAGTTCCCCCGGGCCCGCACACCTCTAAATATAGTTCCGGGAGGGAAACGGCAAGTGGTAGTCTCCAGGGGGGAGTTCGACATTTTTGCACATAGATATATTTATTTAATGTATACTGTAATAGCTTTATTCATGTGTATATTATTGGTAAATTGGTGGGGAAATATTTAGTATGTGTATATAGTTGTAGTAAATCGTTTGCTTAGATAAAGATAATGGTATGTGCCAGCCGATGAAGATCTGAGGCCTCCTATAAACGCAGTCAGTGTTGTTGAGAAGGGTGTTGTATACTGTGTGGGTGATGGAGGACAGCCATGTGGTCACAGTGGACGGACAAATAAAATAGTTTTCTCTGGAAAAACACCAACCTGACTGCTTCTCCTATTTTTCCACCATGGCCGCTCGGCATTCTAACACTCCCATAAAGTCTGTTCAAGCCTCTGAGAGGACGTTGGGTAAATGCTTTAAATCTTTGCCAATAAAATGATATATCTTTTGAAACAAAGTCATTACCGAAAATGTACGCTGTTTCTTGCAAGGTGTTGCCGGCCGGCAGGGGCACCGGGCTTAACAAGTTCTGATTCACTGGCACTACAAAGGCTGAGAAGACATATTGTAAGGTGCTTTTGTGAAATGTAATCATAGAAAATCCCATTGATTGTTCCTAAACATCAAGGACGAGACACAAAGTCATCATTGTCAAGTACGGCTGTACTGAGGTGTTTTTCCTCCGGAGACGTCGCAAAGAGACGGAGCGGCTCTACCTGTTGCTGCCTGCGATCTGCGATCTGCGATCTGCGATCTACGGAGGCCTGCTCCCACCTGTAGAGTACGGCTGCACTGGAGAGGTTTTTACCCCGGAGTCGTTGCAGAGAGACGGAGTGGATCCACGCTTCGGGCTTGGCCTGCTTCCACCGGGTGTGTGCTGCTGTGCAGAGGAGGATTTTACCACGGCTGGGGCCTGCTTTCCACCTGTCCTGGTTCTGCTGTTGCAGGGCCTGCTTTCACCCCGGGGATACCACGCTGCTGTTTTCGCCTGTCCTTTGCTGCTGTGCTGATTTTGCTCCAGGAACATCGCGGTTCCCTGGTCTGGGAAAATGGCCCATATCGGGATTTTGCTGTGCCTGTTAACTATTTTGGACTATGAGAAGATCTCTAGTCATTCTGAGAAGTCTACTGGATTCAGGTCTGTTCTGCCACCCGCAGTGGGCATCCCCTGCAAAGGTTCAGATGTGTTACACAAACAATTACCGGTTGCCTTGTCACAGTCCATCTGCTCGACAAAATATGTTTGTCTTTTTTGTTTTCCTGCGATGATGGTTCTTCAGGACTGCTTCTTAAGCTCTAATCACACTCTCGCAGACTTTTCCGGTGTTTCTAAAGTAGATGACAATGTATGTGTGTCGCTTAAGAGGAAAAGATGCCTGTTTTTTTGTTTGTTATTACTGTCAGGAAATGTACAACCTAACCCTGGTCCGCCCAGTAGTAGTAGTCAGATCGCTACTCCTGCTGATTTTAAAACTAGATCTGGGTTGGGTTTCATCCACTTGAATGTGCGCAGTCTGTTAGCTAAACTAGATTGTATCCGCATCTGGGCGAGCTCGACTGACGCTGACGTCATTGTTTTATCAGAAACATGGCTAAATAAATCTATTTTGGCGTCTGACATTGCCTTAAATGGTTATAATGTGTATCGTACCGACCGGCCTAATAAAGGTGGTGGCGTTACCATTTATGTTAAGAATAAGTTCAGTGTAACCACATTAGTTTCCAAATCTATCAGTAAGCAATTTGAATTTTTAGCCTTAAATATAGAAGTGGCAAAGGGTCAACAGGTCATGGTCGTGGGCTGTTACAGACCCCCCTCAGCTGGCAAGGACTCCTTGTCTTCACTAGCAAATCTTTTATCGCAACTAGACTACAAGTAAATAGTGCTACTTTTTAACTGATTTTAACTGGGACTGGTTAACTGCAGTGTCAGAGGATTTTAAAAACCTTTGTATCTCTTTAAATGTTACTCAGATTGTTGACAGTCCTACTCGCCCTAATATTAAGTCCCCAAATAAATCCTCCCTAATTGATCTCATTCTAACTAATATTCCCTCTAAATACTCATCTGTGGGAGTATTTGCGAATGATCTGAGTGATCACTGTGTTGTAGCCACAATTAGGGACACTAAGGTTCAAAAGGTTAAACCTCGTATTATCATCAAGAGAGACATAAAACATTTTGTGGAGCAGGGTTTTGTACATGATCTGTTTGGGTTTGATTTGGGAAAAATCGATCTGTGTGCTGATGTTGAGACTGCATGGTCTTATTTTTATCTTGGTTTTATGGAAATTATAGATAGACATGCACCCCTGCGTAAATTTAGAGTGAAGGGACGAGACAATCCTTGGTTTTCTGCTGAGCTGTCTAGTCTCCTTCATGAGAGAAACAAGGCCTGGGCAAAGGCTAGGAAATCAGGCTCAGAGGTAGAATGGCTGCGTTTTAGGCAGCTAAGAAATAGCTTCACTTCTCAAATCAAAAGTGCTAAATCTAAGTAGTATCTGTCAGTAACCACAAAGAATCTGAACAACCCTAGAAAATTCTGGAAAGCCATAAAATCGATATCCACCGGTGATATCCGTAAGAGCTACGTCCGTGCCTTACCACAGTATCTGGCACTATATCGGATAGGGCCACCATGTTAAATTGTTTTAATGAGCATTTTGTGTCCTGTGGCTCTCTGTTTCATTCTGTTTCTAATTCTGCTTCTGTGAGTTGGTGACTCAGAACAATGTGGTCTGGAAAACCCTTTCAGTTTTACTCCTTTTACTGTTGATGTTGTTCGTGAAGTCTTAACCAAGCTAGATCCTAAAAAGCCGGCTGGTCCGGACAACGTAGAATCTTTCTTTTTAAAGATAGCTGCATATTGTATTGCTCCACCTCTTACTACTCTTGTTAACCTCTCTCTCAGCACGAACAAAATCCAAAAAGTATGGAAGTCAGCTTATGTCCTGCCACTACTAAAAGGAGGGGAGGCCACCTTATTAAACAATTATAGACCCATCTCTAAATTGTCAGTTCTGGCCAAGGTTCTTGAACGCCTAGTGAGTGAACAAGTAAAGGAGTTTTTATGTAACAATGATATCCTGTCTAAACATCAGTCAGGCTTCAGAAAGCAACATAGCACCATCACTGCGACAATGAAAGTGGTAAATGATATTACGAGTATTTTAGATAATAAGCAGAGTTGTGCAGCTCTATTTGTTGACCTATCCCAAGCTTTTGATACCGTCGATCATCGCATTTTGAAGCAAAGGCTGGTCAGTATTGGCATATCCAGCCATGCAGTGGGTGGTTTGTGAACTACCTCTCTGAAAGGTCCCAATGTGTTCAGTTTGATGGGCTGTCTTCTGAGTGGTTAAACATCATTAATGGTGTTCCATAAGGTTCAGTTTTAGGTCCGCTATTATTCTCTATCTATATTAATAGTTTAGGTGAAAATGTCGAAGGAGCAACCTTACATTTGTATGCGGACGATACCGTTATGTACTGTGCAGGTCCCTCGATTAACGAGGCTGTTGTTAAATTACAGGCTGTTTTTAACATTATTCAGGCTCAGCTCTCTGAGCTTAAGCTTCTTTTAAATGTGGATAAAACCAAGGTAATGCTCTTTTCTAAAGCTAAAGCTAAAAATACTCCGGAGACTGCTTTGGATATTGTAACTACGTAAGGAATACAACTTGAAGTGGTTACCTGTTACAAATACTTGGGTATCTGGCTTGATGACTGTCTCACTTTTAAATTTCATGTAAATAACCTGCTTAAAAAGCTGAGGGTTAGGCTAGGTTTCTTTTACAGAAATAAGTCCTGTTTCTCGCTTGAGGCCAGGAAAAGGCTAGTCACTGTGACCTTTTTACCTGTGCTGGACTATGGTGATTTGTTATATATGAATGCACCTGCCAATTACCTGAGCAAGTTAGATGCTGCGTATCACAGTGCACTGAGATTTTTGACAAATTGTAAAGCACTTACGCATCACTGTACCCTGTATACCAAGGCGGTTTTGCCATCACTTACTGTACGGAGGCTCAGTCACTGGTACTTTTTCATTTACAAAGCCATGTTGGATAAACTACCATCTTATATCTGCTCCCTGATCTCTCGGCGAATTGAAAGTACTTATTGCCTGAGATCGCATGCTGTGGTTTTATTAAATGTGCCAAGTGCTAGGACTGTCTTAGGGAAGAAAGCTTTTAGATGTGCAGCTCCACTAACATGGAACAGTCTGCAAAAAGAATGGAAAATTACCAAGCTAGTACCACTACATGTTTTTAAAGCTCGGTTGGATGCTACAAAATCAGATGCTGTTGGTACCTGTACATGTGGTTAGATATGTAAATTGTAATCCCTGTACATTTTGCTGTATGATGTCCTTTTGTTGTTCTGTTGTTTATGTTTGTATGTCTTCTTGTGGAACCTACTGCTGCAGGTCTCCCTTGAAAAAGAGATCATTGATCTCAATGGGATTTTACCTGGATAAATAAAGGTTTTGAATTGAATTGACATCACTGGTGCTTTATGTAGGGTCCTGACATTAAACCTGATAACATACACTTGTACACTATCTATGAAAATTGATAAATAACACACAAAAGACAAATACACTTCTTTTAGAGATTTTGTATTCTGTAAATCTTCGGACAGAATATATACAAACAAGACATTTTACAAAAATACATTTCATAAATAAAAAGATTGACATTGAATTGTTTAGACATGTATTTGTGTACAATGATTATAAAGCTCTGCATTGGTTTAGGGTTGTTTTTTTCTGTTCTTGGAGAGGGATCCCTCCATAGCCTTTTCCTGAGGTTTCTTTGGGTTAGTTTTTTTTAGGGTTATACGAACAACCCGAGTGTTTCATATAGGCTGCATAGATTGTAAAGCCCCCTGAAGCTGATTTGTGATATTAGGCTGTATTTGTACATCATTTATACATTTAAATGGATTAGACGATTGGATGATGTGTTTCTTCATTTTAATCTATGACATTTTTTCTAAACTTAAAGATAGCATTAGTTACTGTCACACAATTAAATATTCTTATAGCAAATTGATCATTGAAGATTAATTTGTACATTATTAGTGCAATTATTTTTACATTCCTGGGGTAATGTTACATGTCTGCCTATTGGTCTAATGATGATTGAATGGACGCATTACTCAAAGTCACATTTTAAATCAAGTTCATCTGAAGCTGAACAAGACTGAAGACATCATGAATGCTTTTGAACCAACAGAGTATTTCACCATGAATCATTTTTCATTCCAGTGATGGAAGTCATTTAGTGATTACAATTCAAATTGTAAAAACAGCCCTAATGCTATTGCTGGTTTGATAGTATCCATGACAACAGACAGAGGCAGGATGCGGTGACAACACTGATCTCCTGTCTTACTCCACTGGAAACTGTAAATGAGAACAAAAAGAAACACAACATTAAATCAACAACAAGTAGAATGTTCTTAATGTTTTATTAAGTAGCACTCAGTATTTACTTACATATGCCATTTACGCCAATGGAGCTGCCTTCAATGTCGAATCCAACAACTGTTGAAGCTGCGTTGATCAAAGCGTTCACAATCTGAGTGCTATTAGGAGCAGATGTGCTTCCAAATGAAACATCAATGACGTTGATGATTGATCCGTTACTGCAGAAAGAGAAAAAAAGATATTGTTTGAAACATCAGATTTAGGATCCTACTCTTTATTATAAAACTTTAATGGTCTTAAAAAATTACCTGAATGAAACAACATCTAGTGATTTGAAGGACGAAGGGAATGCCTTTTGGAAAACAGGTGTAAGCTGTAGAAACACAAAAACACATATTTTTCACATAAACCTTTGCCTTGGAATTTAGAGCTCTACTCATTTATTTGAGTTGATCTTTATTGGTCTTTCATCAGTTAAGAATTCATAATTATGTTGTGGTAACTGTGGAGTAGGTTTCTCATATTTTGAGTGGGCGCTAAAATATTGCCGTAGATATACCAGCAGATTTTATTTATAGGGGTAAACTTACCTGAGTATTTATCATTGTAGCCCGACCTTTATAAGCAGCAGAAGATGGATTCAGCAAGTCACTCGTAAATGTGTCTAGAACAGATCTGAAAGTCACCCTTTTTGTTATAAGGGCTGTAGTAGTAGGTGCTGCAGTTGCAGGTCGTGCAGTTATAGGTGCTGCCGTTTTAGGTTTAGCAGTTGTAGGTGCTGTAGTTGTAGCTTGGACTGGACCTGCTGTAAAAACAGACATAAAAACATTATGTTAATATGTATCAATGCCCAAACCAAGAGAATTTATGTTTTTTTTTTACGGTAAAACCCTGGTGCCAGTTTTACAGAAATAAGATCAATGATGAAGGGCTGACAAAATTATATTTGTTCTGAAGTTTCTTAGGAAAAAGTATTCTTGCAACAAATAACAATGTATTTACAAGATGTGACATTAAACAATACACAACTCCAAACTGAAAAGCATAGTGTTCATTAATTTTGTCTTTACCTACATTTTTTCATTAGCTATATACTTTTGTTAGTAAATTATTTATAAACCAAGCATGCACAGCAAATGTTATTCAAAATGGTTTAGAAACGTATTGGAGAGAAACATTGTGTTGTGTTTACTTACATTCAACTTTGACTGAATCAGGACTTATGCTCACGTCGAAGGTACTGTTGGTATTATTCACAGCTTCTTCTAAGGTTTGAATCACTTCATTATTCTGTGGGAGATCTGCAAGAGGAGTAGTGCTGTTGAACACAACTTCCATTTCTGCTTCAGTTCCGGTCGCCGTTACTGCTAAAGCTCTGTTTTATAACATCAAACGAAAAAAGAGAACAATTATGATATGAAAGACTCTGTCTGGTGCCTTGTGTCGTCTGATTTACATGTGTCACTATCAACACTAAAGCATTTGTCTTTGTGAGACCCAAATCCGGAAACCTTTTTTACCTGAGCTTTTTCACCTTGCATTGGGAAAATCTGTTTCCATATTTGGCTTTGTATATCTTAGAACACTGCAAAAAAAGCAACATTGAAAGACTTTTAGTCACTTTTGTCACAATATACTTAAAGTACAAATTCAGAGATACTCAAATGGAGGTGATATAACAAAAAAACATTCACCGTTGATAGAAGTCGTGTTTCTAACTCTTTGTATTCCGGGCTTGTGTTGTCATTATAAGCATCAATAAATTGTTCGCCCTCCATGGCTGCTATGATGATGTACGTTGGAGCAGCAGCAGTCGTAGGTGCTGCAGTTGTAGATGAAGTAGTCGTAGGTGCTGCAGTTGTAGATGAAGCAGTTGTGGGTGCTGCAGTTGTTGGTGCAGAAGTCGTAGGTGTAGCAGTTATAGGTGAAGCAGTTGTGGGTGAAGCAGTTGTGGGTGCTGCAGTTGTGGGTGCAGCAGTCGTAGGTGTTGCAGTTGTGAGTGCAGAAGTCGTAGGTGCTGCAGTTGTAGGTGAAGCAGTTGTGGGTGTTGCAGTTGTAGGTGAAGCAGTTGTAGGTGCTGCAGTTGTAGGTGCTGCAGTTGTGGGTGCTGCAGTTGTGGGTGAAGCAGTTGTAGGTGCTGCAGTTGTAGGTGCTGCAGTGATAGGTGCAGCAGTAGTTGTAGATGGCACCGTTGTCGAAGCAGCAGTAGTTGTAGGTGCTGCTGTTGTTGTTGCAACAGTAGTAGGTGCTCCTGTTGTAGGTGTAGCTGTAGTTGTATGTTGCACCGTTGTCAGAGCAGCAGTAGCTGTAGGTAATAATGTTGTTGTTGCAACAGTAGTAGGTGCTGCTGTCGTAGGTGCAGCAGTAGTTGTAGGTTGTACCGTTGTCGGAGCAGCAGTAGTTGTAGCTGCTGCTTTTGTTGAAGCAACAGTAGTAGGGGCTGCAGTGGTAGGTATAGTAGTAGTTGTAGGTTGCACCGTTGTCAGATTAGAAGTAGTAGTAGTAGTAGGTGCTCCTGTTGTCGGAGCAGGTGTAGTTGTAAGTGCTGCTGTTGTTGTTACATCAGTAGTAGGGGCTGCAGTGGTAGGTATAGCAGTAGCTGTAGGTTGTACCGTTGTCGGAGCAGCAGTCGTTGTAGATGCTGTTGTTGTTGGTGAAGCAGTAGTTGTAGGTTGCACCGTTGTCGAAGCAGCAGTAGTTGTAGGTGCTGCTGTTGTTGTTACAACAGTAGTAGGTGATACCGTTGTAGGGTTAGCAGTAGTTGTAGGTTGAACTGTTTTCGGAGCAGCAGTAGTAGTAGGTGCTCCTGTTGTAGGTGTAGCTGTAGTTGTATATTGCACCGTTGTCAGAGCAGCGGTAGTTGTAGGTGCTGCAGTTGTTGTTTCAACAATAGTAGGGGCTGCAGTTGTAGGTGAAGGAGTACTTGTAGGTTGCACTGATGATGGATCAGCTGTAGTTATAGGTGCTGCTGTTGTTATTGAAACAGTATTAGGGGCTACAGTTGTAGATGAAGCTGTAGTTGTAGTTAGCACCGTTGTCGGAGCAGCAGTAGCTGTAGGTAATAATGTTGTTGTTGCAACAGTAGTAGGTGCTGCTGTTGTAGGTGCAGAAGTAGTTGTAGGTTGTACAGTTGTCGGAGCAGCAGTAGTTGTAGGTGCTGCTGTTGTCGGAGCAGCTGTAGTTGTAGGTGCTGCTGTTGTTGTTGCAACAGTAGTAGGTGCTGCTGTCGTAGATGCAGCAGTAGTTGTAGGTGGCACCGTTGTCGGATTAGCAGTAGTTGTATGTGCTCCTGTTGTAGGTGCAGCTGTAGTAGTAAGTGGTGCTGTTGTTGTTATATCAGTAGTAGGGGCTGCAGTGGTAGGTATAGCAGTAGCTGTAGGTTGCACTGTTGTCGGAGTATAAGTAGTTATAGGTGCTGCTGTTGTTATTGCAACAGTAGTAGGGGCTACAGTTGTAGGTGAAGCTGTAGTTGTAGTTTGCACCGTTGTCGGAGCAGCAGTAGCTGTAGGTAATAATGTTGTTGTTGCAACAATAGTAGGTGCTGCTGTCGTAGGTGCAGCAGTAGTTGTAGGTTGTACCGTTGTCGGAGCAGAAGTAGTTGTAGGTGCTGCTGTTGTTGGTGCAACAGTAGTAGGGGCTGCAGTGGTAGGTATAGCAGTAGCTGTAGGATTCACCGTTGTCGGAGCAGAAATAGTTGTAGGTGCTGCTGTTGTTGTTACATCGGTAGTAGGGGCTGCAGTTATCGGTGAAGCAGTAGTTGTGGGTTGCACCGTTTTCGAAGCAGCAGTAGTTGTAGGTGCTGCTGTTGTAGGTGTAGCTGTAGTTGTTTGTTGCACCATTGTCGAAGCAGCAGTAGTAGTAGGTGCTGCTGTTGTAGATGCAGCAGTAGTTGTAGGTTGCACCGTTGTCGGAGCAGCTGTAGTTGTAGGTAGCGCTGTTATTGTTCCAACAGTAGTAGGTGCTGCTGTTGTAGGTGTAGCTGTAGTTGTAGGTTGCACCGTTGTCGGAGCAACAGTAGTTGTAGGTGATGCTGTTGTTGTTGCAACAGTTGTAGGTGCTGCTGTCGTAGAAGCAGCAGTAGTTGTCGGTTGCACCGTTGTCAACGCAGCAGTAGTTGTAGGTGCTGCTGTTGCTG